>NW_027419503.1:0-31147 GCF_009905375.1 Apium graveolens
GAGTCACTTTGCACCCATATATTGGTACAATTGACATGTTAACATCATCAACATGCACATTAACATCTTTTAACCACCTCTTGGTACCACTTTATACGAGTCAATTTTGGGCCACATTTTTTCTCTAATCAAACATGTAAATCACTCTTCACCATATTAGAGTCACTTTGCACCCTATTAGAGTCACTTGCCCTTATATTGGTACATTGCATGTTAACATCATATACATGCAACCCTCTAGTACCACTTTTATACGAGTCAATTTTGGGCCACATTTTGGTTCTAATCAACCATGTAAGTCACTCTTCACCATATTAGAGTTATTTTGCACCCTATAGGAGTCACTTGCCACCATATATTGGTACAATTGACATGTTAACATCATCAACAAGCAAATTAATATCCTTTAACCACCTCTTGGTACCACTTTTATACGAGTCAATTTTGGGCCATATTTTGGCACTAATCAACCATGTAACTCACTCTTCACCATATTAGAGTCACTTTGCACCATAGAAGAGTCTCTTGCCACCATATATTGGTACAATTGACCTTTAACATCATCAACATGCAATTTAACATCGTTTAAGCACCTCTTGGTACCACATTTACGAGTCAATTTTAGGCCAAATTTTGGCACTAATCAACCATGTATGTCACTCTTCACAATATTAGAGTCACTTTGCACCCTATAAGAGTCACTTGCCACCATATATTGGTACAATTGACATGTTAACATCATCAACATGCAATTTAACATCCTTTAACCACCTCTTGGCACCACATTTATATGAGTCAATTTTGGGCCACATTTTGGCTCTAATCAACCATGTAAGTCACTCTTCACCATATTAGAGTCACTTTGCACCTTATAAGATTCACTTTCCACCATATATTGGTACAATTGACATGTCAACATCATTAACATGCAATTTAATATCCTTTAACCACCTCTTGGTACCACTTTTATACGAGTCAATTTGGGCCACATTTTGGCTCTAATCAACCATGTAAGTCACTCTTCACCATATTAGAGTCACTTTGCACCCTATAAGAGTCACTTGCCGCAATATATTGGTACAATTAACATGTTAACATCATCAACATGCAATTTTACATCCTTTAACCACCTCTTGGCACCACATTTATACGAGTCAACTTTGGGCCACATTTTAGCTCTAATCAACCATGTAATCACTCTCACCATATTAGAGTCACTTTGCACCCTATAAGAGTCCTTCCACCATATATTGGTACAATTGACATGTCAACATCATCAACATGCAATTTAACATCCTTTAACCACCTCTTGGTACCACTTTTATACGAGTCATTTCGGGCCACATTTTGGCTCTAATCAACCATGTAAATCACTCTTCACCATATTAGAGTCACTTGCACCCTATAAGAGTCTCTTGCCACATATATTGGTACAATTGACCTTTTAACATCATCAACATGCAATTTAACACCTTAACCACCTCTTGGCACCACATTTATACGAGTCAACTTTGGGCCACATTTTGGCTCTAATCAACCATGTAAGTCACTCTTCACCATATTAGAGTCACTTTGCACCCTATAAGAGTCACTTTCCACCATATATTGGTACAATTGACATGTCAACATCATCACAACGCAATTTAACATCCTTTAACCACCTCTTGGTACCACTTTTATACGAGTCAATTTTAGGCCAAATTTTGACACTAATCAACCATGTATGTCACTCTTCACCATATTAAGTCACTTTGCACCCTATAAGAGTCACTTGCCACCATATATTGGTACAATTGACATGTTAACATCATCAACATGCAATTAACATCCTTTAACCACCTCTTGGAACCACATTTATACGAGTCATTTTGGGCCACATTTTGGCTCTAATCAACCATGTAAGTCACTCTTCACCATATTAGAGTCACTTTGCACCCTATAAGATTCACTTCCACCATATATTGGTACAATTGACATGTCAACATCATTACATGCAATTTAACATCCTTTAACCACCTCTTGGTACCACTTTTATACGAGTCAATTTTGGGCCACATTTTGGCTCTAATCAACCATGTAAGTCACTCTTCACCAATTAGAGTCACTTTGCACCCTATAAGAGTCACTTGCCGCAATATATTGGTACAATTAACTGTTAACATCATCAACATGCAATTTTATATCCTTTAACCACCTCTTGGCACCACATTTATACGAGTCAACTTTGGACCACATTTTAGCTCTAATCAACCATGTAAGTCACTCTTCACCATATTAGAGTCACTTTGCACCCTATAAGTCACTTTCCACCATATATTGGTACAATTGACATGTCAACATCATCAACATGCAATTTAACATCCTTTAACCACCTCTTGGTACCACTTTTATACGAGTCAATTTTGGGCCACATTTGGCTCTAATCAACCATGTAAATCACTCTTCACCATATTAAAGTCACTTTGCACCCTATAAGAGTCTCTTGCCACAATATTGGTACAATTGACCTTTTAACATCATCAACATGCAATTTAACATCCTTTAACCACCTCTTGGCACCACATTTATACGAGTCAACTTTGGGCCACATTTTGGCTCTAATCAACCATGTAAGTCACTCTTCACCATATTAGAGTCACTTTGCACCCCTATAAAGTCACTTTCCACCATATATTGGTACAATGACATGTCAACATCATCAACATGCAATTTAACATCCTTTAACCACCTCTTGGTACCACTTTTATACGAGTCAATTTTAGGCCAAATTTTGGCACTAATCAACCATGTATGTCACTCTTCACCATATTAAAGTCACTTTGCACCCTATAAGAGTCACTTGCCACCATATATTGGTACAATTGACATGTTAACATCATCAACATGCAATTTAACATCCTTTAACTACCTCTTGGTACCACTTTTATACGAGTCAATTTGGGCCACATTTTGGCTATAATCAACCATGTAAGTCACTCTTCACCATATTAGAGTCAATTTGCACCATATAGGAGTTACTTTCCACCATATATTGGTACAATTAACACGTTAACATCATCAACATGCAATTTAACATTCTTTACACCTCTTAGTACCACTTTATACGACTCAATTTTGGGCCACATTTTTGGTTATACTCAACCATGTAAGTCAGTCTTTATCATATTAGAGTCATTTTGCACCCTATAGGAGTCACTTGCTACCATATATTGGTTACAATTGACATGTTAACATCATCAACATGCAAATTAATATCCTTTAACCACCTCTTGGTACAAGCTTTATCACTAGTCAATTTTGGGCCGCATTTTGGCTCTAATCAAACATGTAAGTCACTCTTCACCATATTAGTGTCACTTTGCACCCTATTAGAGTCACTTGCCACCATATATTGGTACATTGACATGTTAACATAATACTTGCAATTTGACTTCCTTTAACCACCTCTTAGTACCACATTTATACGAGTCAATTTTGGGCCACATTTTGGCTATAATCAACCATGTAAGTCACTCTTTCACCATATTAGAGTCAATTTGCACCCTATAAGAGTCACTTGCCACCATATATTGGTACAATTAACAAGTTAACATCATCAACATGCAATTTAACATTCTTTAACCACCTCTTAGTACCACCATTTTATACGAGTCAATTTTGGGCCACATTTTGTCTCTAATCAACCATGTATGTCACTCTTCACCATATTAGAGTCACTTTGTACCCTATAAGAGTCACTTGCCACCATATATTGGTACAATTGACATTTAACATTATCAACATGCAATTTAACATCCTTTAACCACCTCTTGGTACCACTTTTATACGAGTCAATTTTGGGCCACATTTTGGCTATAATCAACCATGTAAGTCACTCTTCACCATATTAGAGTCAATTTGCACCCTATAAGAGTCACTTGCCACCATATATTGGTACAATTAACAAGTTAACATCATCAACATGCAATTTAACATTCTTTAACCACCTCTTAGTACCACTTTTATACGAGTCAATTTTGGGCCACATTTTGGCTCTAATCAAACATGTATGTCACTCTTCACCATATTAGAGTCACTTTGCACCCTATAAGAGTAACTTGCCACCATATATTTGAAAGGAAAATGTCCTAAGTCCAATCATGTATGAGGATTTAGGAATAACTTTTGTGTAATCTATTTTGATTTCATTGATATTAATAAAAGACTTGTTTTGTTTTTATTACGGGCTTTATCTATTTAGTGTTTAAATAAGATATACCATAGTTTAGAGTAAAGCTTTTTATATATTAGATGAGATCATAATAGTGAGACCTAAAAAGATGATAACTCTAAACTTAAATAGTTCCTGGTCATAGAATTACTAACTGGTAATTAATAATCCGCAAAGATCGGTACATACTATGCGTGCTTTATTATGAAGGATGTCTGTTCTCATAGACATTTATGTGGTGACACTATAGCTAGTATGTAGGTGCTTATTATAGAATAAGTTCACTGAACATGACTCGCCACAGTTTAAACAACTGATGGAGTTCATCATGTGTCAGCAGTTGTTCACCTAGTGATAGTTGTACAAGTATCCTTAGACTTGAGGTCATCAATAGTCATCTGTGTACACTGAACTATGCTTGGTTTAGTTCTTAGTCTCCAGGGACAATTATTAGGGCTCTTCTGGGTATAGGAATTTGTACACGAAGATAGTGTATGATCAATAAAGGATCTACCCCTTCCAGTGAAGGAAGCGAATGTTTCAAGGCTGATCCACTTATGCTAGTTCAGGAATCTCTGGCCAGAGTAAATGAAATTAGAAGGAGTTTCTAATTTGCATAGAACTACGCATAGTAAATGGTAAGCAAAGTGATTGAATTAGATAGGCTTGACACGAGATCCATGCCTTGTATTTAATCGGAACATTGTAGGGTAGAAGGAGTTTTATTGTACGGTAACTATTCACTGACAGGTTCTTGGTATTCTAAGCAGTGAATTCATATTATCCGGATAGTCGCAATATGTTGAGAAGCATCACTCACGATGTAGAATAAATGTGATTAATTAATTAATCATATTTAATAAATTAGAGAATTTATATAAATAATGATAAAATAGTTTTATTATTATTTATTTCTACTACCGGCTTAATATTGAACCTACAGGGTCACACCATAAAAAAGAGAATGATTTAATGGTGGAGGAATTAATTAATAATGGCTAATAATTATTATTTATGAAATAAATAATTAATTGGCAAATTTAATAATTGATTAAATGAGATTTAATTGATTATAAATTAATTAAGAAAAGTTCTTAATATTATTAATTAAAGGATTTAATTTTTGGAAATTAAATCAAGAGAGAGAATTATTTCTAAAGTGTTTAGAAAAAGGATTAATGATTAAAAGGTGTTTTAATTATTAATGAAAATAATAAATGGGATAATAATAATAATATTTATGGGAAAATTTCAGCTGAAAATATTGCCTATAAATACACTATTATAGACCCTATTTTATTCGAACCCCACATCAAACCCGAAAACCCAAAAAGTTTGGAAAACCCAATTCTCTCCACCTCCTTCCTCCCCTTAACATCGTTTTCTTGGTGGATACCGGTGGAGTGCTCACACTTGAGGAGCAACTGCTAAGGATCTCTGATCGTTGTCTCCGAATTATTTTAAAAGGTTAGATTCGATCCCTCGAAATTTTATTCACGATTTATATGCTTTTATTTGGATTTTATATGTGTAAAAGTGTTTTGCCATGCCCCCGCTGCGTTTAAAATCCAACAATGGTATCAGAGCCAGGTTATATGCATATAGATCTGTGGTAAAAATTTCAGAATTTTATGTGCTTGTATGAATTAATTATGATTTTTACAAGTTATATCATGGATTAATTTTGTCTGATGAGAAATCGTTTCTCAGAATAATTTTGAATGTTGATCTGGGTTCTACAAGTGTTGTAGATCGTCTGGGTATTTTTTTCATAATTTTATGATGTATAGATTTTTTATTATGAATTTTTGAAGTTATTGTAATTAAAATTCGTAATTTAATAAGTAAATATATGTATATATAGTATATATATATATTTGTTTCATATGCATATGCTATTTCTGCTACTGTCTGTGAAGTCTGACTGCACGGAGAAAGCAAAGCAAAGAAGACAGGTGAAGTACAGACACGCAAACCGAGAATAGAATCTGTCAGGCGGCTGGAAAAAAAATATAGGGGTGTAACGCATTCCGGGAATGCGTTACACACCTGTGGCGCATTCACGGAATGCGTTACACCCTTTATTGGCTTAAAAGGGCTGTAACGCATCACCGGAATGCGTTACAGGGCTTGTAACACGTTCCTGTAATGCGTTACAGCCCGACTGTCCATATTAAAATTGATTTTCTGGGAGTTTCGTAACTCCGTTTGGGCGTGCAATATACCGTTGGATTCGTTTTTTTTCGAGACGGATCTAATGGAGTGATCAATTTTAGTTTATATAAAAGTTTTGAACTGTTTATATTGCCATGAAGTGTTTTAAAGCTATTTTTAACTGTTTTAGTGCTTTTAAACGTTTTATGTGATACATAGAGATGTATAATGCTTAGAACTATATGCTAGATGATGTAACATGCCTACCTTGATGTTTATTCATGTTTATATATGTGATATATACTTAGTTTATCATGCGATGATAGATTCAGGTGAACTTAAATAAACATAAGGCGTTTGTTAGACAACCTAGTATAGTGAAATTGTTTCATAACCTTAATAACAATATTATGAATACAATCATGAGATTCTTGTGTTTATGAAACACGTAATTGAATATGAATTTTCAATATGAGAGAAAGGATGATTCTGTCAACAACAGATTTCTATCTGTAAGAAAGGGTTATTAAGTGACGCCTCTTGACAATGCTCCACCCGATCTGGGAATCATCTGATTATTGATTATTGATTTGAAATATTTAATTTAAAAGGAAGAATCTCTTTATAATGTGATTATGATTGTAACGTAATATAATCCCTCTAAAATTAAATAATATCAAGTAGTAATTGGCCAATGACACAACGGGCTTGTGTCGGTCATAGCCTTCCAACATGATAGAAAGTAGTTCTTATTTTTGAATCATTGTCGGTTCGTGCTACAGCCGAGGGCTTTAATTTCGAAATAAGAAATACTTGTCTATTACATAGAGATGTGTACATTGAATAAGAATCTAAAGGTCGGTACGTGCTACAACCGTGGGCCTTTGGGGACTGATTCAACTGTACCGAATGTTGGGTTAGACTTGACTTAGAATATTGAGTTTGTCGTGCTACAGCCGAGACTCAATTATTCAAGAGGCTAAAGTTTGATTAGGGAATAACATGAGATGTAATTGACAAGAGTTATCTGCCTATTGAACATTGCATGGCGGTTCGTGCTACAGCCGGGGTTGTGTAATGGAATGTAGGATCCCTATTCCCACTAGCATTATGAATGCTTAATTTTTCACGTAGGGGGTTGAATAAATTAGGAAAACTAGTGGGAGCCACTTATGAATAAAGACCCGATTCATATAGTGTTTTGAAATGAAATCGAATATTTTCTAAGTGTTGTTATGTGTTTATCATTTACAGATTTACAATATACGTTATGTCTTCTGCACTATCACTCAGGAGCATACTAGATGCTCACAAATTGACTGGTCCTAATTATGCTGACTGGCTTCGAAACTTGAGAATTGTTCTCAGGATTGAGAAGCTGGAATACGTGATTGACTCACCTAACCTACTGAACCTGCTAGTGATGCACATAATGATGAACATGTTGTGTATCGTAAGTGGTTAGATTATGCAAATATTGCTCAATGCATCATGCTAGCTTCCATGAACATTGAGCTACAGAAGCAACATGAGCATATGGATGCTCACACTATCCTCATGCATCTACAAGAGTTGTAAGATGTGGCGGGGAGGACAGCTCGATATGAGATATCGAAGGAGTTGTTCGGTTGTAGGATGTCTGAGGGATCATCTGTGAATGACCATGTACTTAAGATGATCAATTTGATTGAACGTCTTGGACAACTTGGTTTTGCCATGGATGGGGAGCTGAGCCAAGACTTGGTCTTGCAATCGCTTCCGAATTTGTTCGCGCAGTTTGTTGTGAACTTTCACATGAATAAGTTGGATGTCAGCTTGCCTGAACTCCACAACATGTTGAAGACTGCGGAATCGAATTTTTCCCCTAAAAAGAGTTCTGTTCTTCTAATTGGTGAAGGTTCCAATCCTAACAAAAGGAAGAAGAACTCTTCCAAGAAGAAGAAAGTAGGTGAGAAAATGCTGGTTCCACCAAAAGCTGAAGACCCCGAGAGCAAAGTTGTTTGCTTTCACTGTAACAAGGTGGGGCACTAGAAGAGGAACGACAAGGTTTACCTTGCAGAATTGAAGAAGAAGGGTAGTGAGACTACCGCTTCTGATTCAGGTATGTTCATGATAGAAGTGAATATGTCATTCTAATTGGGTATTAGATACCGCCTGTGGTTCTCATATCTGCAATTTGTTGCAGGGACCAAGGAGAAGTAGGACTCTTGAGGAAGAGGAGGTGATTCTACTGATGGGAAATGGAGCAAGAGTTGCTGCTGAAGATGTAGAATCATTTCATTTACATATGCCTACGGGCAAGACTATTGTTTTAAATAATTGTTATTTTGTTCCCTCGATTGTGAGGAATATTATTCCCATGTTAGACTTGGGTGGATTTTTCATTTATTATTGAGAATAATGAATGTTCTATTCTTAGAGGTAATATTCTTTATGGACGTGGTGCTTTAATAATGGTCTGTATATATGTGACATAATTGACTTCAGATTGAACAAACTAATAAAAGAAAAGGGATGATGAAAATCTCACTTTATAGTGGCATTGCAGTCTCCATTTAGTAGACATGAAGAGAGGGCTGTAAATTTGCTATGAATGGTACACACAGATGTATGTGGACCAATGTCTACGCAAGCCATGGGTGGATTTTCATACTTCATTACTTTCATAGATGATAGATCTGGATTCGGATATGTGTTTGATGAAACACAAGTCTGAGGCCTTTAAAAAGTTCAAAGAGTATAAGTATGAAGTGGAGAAACAACCAAATATAGTATTATAACTCTTCGATCAGATCGAGGTGGTGAATACTTTAATGGAGTGTTTCTAGATTATCTCAAAGTAAATGGTATAGTCTCCCAGTGGACTCCTCCAGATTGGTATCTAAAAGGAGAAATCGAACTTTGTTAGACATAGTTCGGTCCATGATGAGCTATGCAAATCTTCCAGTATTTCTATGGGGTTATGCATTGGAAACCTCAGCATATTTACTGAATAAGGTGCTTTCCAAATCTGTTCCTCAAACTCCGTATGAGATATGGAAAGAAAGGAAACCGAGTCTTAAACACGTTAAGATTTGGGGATGTCCAGTTTATGTCAAGAAAGTTGACCCAGATAAGCTGGAATATCGATCCGTAAAATGTAGTTTTGTGGGATATCCTAAAGAGACTATAGGGTATTACTTTTACACCGATCATCGGGTATTTGTCTCCAGACATGCTACCTTCTTGGAAAAGGAGTTTATCCTTGAAGGAAACAGTGGGAGCAAAATTGGACTTGATGAAGTTCAAGAAGCACAAACTACTACGGATCAAGTGGAAACACCTGTTCTGACTGAACAACCTTTTATGGAACAGCCCATTCATAGGTCAGGGAGAGTGTCTCGCCAACCTGAGAGGTAATATGGCCTTGTCATTGAGAATGACAATGAGTTGTCGATCATTGATGATGACGAACCTGTGACCTATAATGAGGTTATGAGTAGTGTTAACTCAGAGAAATGGCATAGTGCCATGAAATCCAGAATGAAATCTATGTATACGGCATATAAAAGATAGATTATAGCAGATGGCCAGGTGGAGACCTATAAGGCCAGGCTTGTGGCAAAAGGATTCAAATAAAGGCAATGGATTGACTTTGATGAAACTTTTTATCTGTAGCCCTGTTAAAATCAGTTCGGATTTTGCTTGCGAATGCTGCTTACTACGACTATGAAATCTGGCAGATGGCCAGATGGTTTTCTTTCCAAAAGAAATGAAAACCTAGTGTGTAAGCTGCTGCGAACCATATGTGGTTTAAAGCAGGCTTCTCGAAAGATGGAACATTCGTTTTGATGAGACAATCAAAGAGTTTGATTTTATCAAAAACGTAGATGAACCATGCGTCTACAAAAGGGTTAGTGGGAGCGCGGTAACATTTCTTGTATTGTATTGAATTAGAATTGACACACATAACAACATAGCAGACCCACTCACAAAGCTACTTTATGAAAGTCACTTTGATCGTCATAATGACAGGATGGGTATTAGATACCAGAGTGATTGGCTTTAGTACAAGTGGGAGATTGAAAGGAAAATGTCCTAAGTCCAATCACGTATGAGGATTTAGGAATAACTTTTATGTAATCTGTTTTGATTTCATTGATATTAATAAAAGACTTGTTTTGTTTTTATTACGGGCTTTATCTATTTAAGTGTTTAAATAAGATATACCATAGTTTAGAGTAAAGCTTTTTATGGATTATGATGAGATCATAATAGTGAGACCTAAAAAGATGATAACTCTAAACTTAAATAGTTCCTGGTCATAGGATTACTAACTGGTAATTAATAATCCGCAAAGATCGGTACATACTATGCTTGCTTCATTATGAAGGATGTCTGTTCTCATAGACATTTGTGTGGTGACACTTTAGCTAGTATGTAGGTGGTTATTATAGAATAAGTTCACTGAACATGACTCGCACAGCTGAACAACTGATGGAGTTCACTCATGTGTCAGCAGTTGTTCACCTAGTGATAGTTGTACAAGTATCCTTAGACTTGAGGTCATCATAGTCATCTTGTGTACACTGAACTATGCTTTGGTTAGTTCTTAGTCTCTAGGGACAATTATTAGGGCTCTTCTGGGTATAGGAATTTGTACAGGAAGATAGTGTATGATCAATAAAGGATCTACCCCATCCAGTGAAGGAAGCGAATGTTCAAGGCTGATCCACTTATGCTAGTTCAGGAATCTCTGGCCAGAGTAAATGAAATTAGAAAGGAGTTTCTAATTTGCATAGAACTACGCATAGTAAATGGTAAGCAAAGTGATTGAATTAGATAGGCTTGACACGAGATCCATGCCTTGTATTTAATCGGAACATTATAGGGTAGAAGGAGTTTATTGTACGGTAACTATTCACTGACAGGTTCTTGGTATTCTAAGCAGTAAATTCATATTATCCGGATAGTCGCGATATGTTGAGAAGCATCACTCACGATGTAGAATAAATGTGATTAATGAATTAATCATATTTAATAAATTAGAGAATTTATATAAATAATGATAAAATATTTAATTATTATTTATTTCTACTACCGGCTTAATATTGAACCTACAGGGTCACACCATAAAAAAGAGAATGATTTAATGGTGGAGGAATTAATTAATAATGGCAATAATTATTTATTTATGAAATAAATAATTAATTGGAAAATTTAATAATTGATTAAATTAGATTTAATTGATTATAAATTAATTAAGAAAAGTTCTTAATATTATTAATTAAAGGATTTAATTTTTGGAAATTAAATCAAGAGAGAGAATTATTTCTAAAGTGTTTAGAAAAGGATTAAAGATTAAAGGTGTTTTAATTATTAATGAGAATAATAAATGGGATGATAATAATAATATTTATGGGAAAATTTCAGCTGAAAATTTTGCCTATAAATACACTATTATGGACCCTATTTTATTCGAACCCCACATCAAACCCGAAAACCCAAAAGTTTGGAATACCCAATTCTCTCCACCTCCTTCCTCCTCCTTAACATCGTTTTCTTGGTGGATACCGGTGGAGTGCTTCACACTTGAGGAGCAACTGCTAAGGATCTCTGATCGTTGTCTCCGAATTATTTTAAAAGGTTAGATTCGATCCCTCAAATTTTTATTCACGATTTATATGCTTTTATTTGGATTTTATATGTGTAAAAGTGTTTTGCCATGCCCCCGGTACGTTTAAAATCCAACAATATTGGTACAATTGACATGTTAACATCATCAACATGCAATATAACATTCTTTAACCACCTCTTCGTACCACTTTTATGCGAGTCAATTTTGGGTCACATTTTGGCTCTAATCAACCATGTAAGTCACTCTTCACCATATTAGAGTCACTTTGCACCCTATAAGAGTCACTTGCCACC
Organism: Apium graveolens; assembly: GCF_009905375.1. NCBI lineage: Eukaryota > Viridiplantae > Streptophyta > Magnoliopsida > Apiales > Apiaceae > Apium > Apium graveolens. The sequence continues at coordinate 12,275 of NW_027419503.1, forward strand.
ATATATTGGTACAATTGACATTTTAACATCATCAACATGCAAATTAAAATTCTTTGACCACCTTTTGGCACCACATTTATACGAGTCAATTTTAGGCCACATTTTGGCTCTAATCAACCATGTATGTCACTCTTCACCATATTAGAGTCACTTTGCACCCTATAAGAGTCACTTTCCACCATATATTGGTACAATTGACATGATAACATCATCAACATGCAATTTAACATCCTTTAACCACATCTTGGTACCACATTTATAAGAGTCAATTTTGGGCCACATTTTAGCTCTAATCAACCATGTAAGTCACTCTTCACCATATTAGAATCACTTTGCACCCTATAAGAGTTCCTTGCCACCATATATTGGTACAATTGACATGTTAACATCATCAACATGCAATTTAACATCTTTAACCCACCTCTTGGTACCACTTTTATACGAGTCAATTTTGGGCCACATTTGGCTCTAATCAACCATATAAGTACTCTTCACGATATTAGAGTCACTTTGCACCCTATAAGAGTCACTTACCACCATGTATTGGTACAATTGACCTTTTAACATCATCAACATGCAATTTAACATTCTTTAACCACCTCTTAGTACCACTTTTATACGAGTTAATTTTGAGCCACATTTTGGTTCTAATCAACCATGTAAGTCACTCTTCACCATATTAGAGTTATTTTGCACCCTATAGGAGTCACTTGCCGCCATATATTGGTAGAATTGACATGTTAACATCATCAAATGCAAATTAACATCCTTTAACCACCTCTTGGTACCACTTTTATACGAGTCAATTTTGGGCCGCATTTGGCTCTAATCAAACATGTAAGTCACTCTTCACCCTATTAGAGTCACTTTACACCCTATTAGAGTCACTTGCCACCATATATTGGTACATTGACATATTAACATCATATACATGTTATTTGACTTCCTTTAACCACCTCTTGGTACCACATTTATACGAGTCAATTTTGGGCCATATTTTGGCTCTAATCAACCATATAAGTCACTCTTCACCATATTAGAGTCACTTTGCACCCTATAAAAGTCACTTGCCACCATATATTGGTACAATTGACATATTAAAACCATCAACATACAATTTAACACCTTTAACCACCTCTTGGAACCACTTTTATACAAGTCAATTTCGGCCCACATTTTGGCTCCAATCAACCATGTAAGTCACTCTTCACGATATTAGAGTCACTTTGCACCCTATAAGAGTCACTTGCGACCATATATTGGTATAATTGACCTTTTAACATCATCAACATGCAATTTAACATCATTTAACCACCTCTTTGTACCACATTTATACGAGTCAATTTTAGGCCACATTTTGGCTCTAATCAACCATGTATGTCACTCTTCACCATATTAGAGTCACTTTGCACCATATAAGAGTCACTTGCCACCATATATTGGTACAATTGACATGTTAACATAATCAACATTCAATTTAACATCCTTTAACCACCTTTGGTACCACTTTTATACGAGTCAATTTTGGGCCACATTTTGGCTCCAATCAACCATGTAAGTCACTCTTCATCATATTAGAGTCACTTTTGCACCCTATAAGATTCAATTGCCACCATATATTGGTACAATTGACCTTTTAACATCATCAACATGCAATTTAACATCCTTTAACCACCTCTTGGTACCACATTTATACGAGTCAATTTTAGGCCACATTTTGGCTCTAATCAACCATGTATGTCACTCTTCACCATATTAGAGTCACTTTGCACCCTATAAGAGTCACTTGCCACCATATATTGGTACAATTGACATGTTAACATCATCAACATGCAATTTAACATCCTTTAACCACCTCTTGGTACCACTTTTATACGAGTCAATTTTGGGCCACATTTGGCTCTAATCAACAATGTAAGTCACTCTTCACCATATTAGAGTCACTTTGCACCCTATAAGAGTCACTTGCCACCATATATTGGTACAATTGACATGTTAACATCATCAACATGCAATTTAACAATCCTTTAACCACCGCTTGGCACCACATTTATACGAGTCAATTTTGGGCCACATTTTGGCTCTAATCAACCATGTAAGTCACTCTTCACCATATTAGAGTCACTTTGCACCCTATAGGAGTCACTTGCCACCATATATTGGTACAATTGACCTTTTAACATCATCAATATGCAATTTAACATCCTTTAACCACCTCTTGGTACCACATTTATACGAGTCAATTTTGGCCACATTTTGAACTCTAATCAACCATGTATGTCACTCTTCACCATATTAGAGTCACTTTGCACCCTATAAGAGTCACTTGCCACCATATATTGGTACAATTGACATGTTAACATCATCAACATGCAATTTAACATCCTTTAACCACCTCTTGGTACCACTTTTATACGAGTCAATTTTGGGCCACATTTTGGCTATAATCAACCATGTAAGTCACTCTTCACCATATTAGAGTCACTTTGCACCCTATAAGAGTCACTTGCCACCATATATTGGTACAATTGACATGTTAACATCATCAACATGCAATTTAACATTCTTTAACCACCTCTTAGTACCACTTTTATACGAGTCAATTTTGGGCCACATTTTGGCTCTAATCAACCATGTAAGTCACTCTTCACCATATTAGAGTCACTTTGCACCCTATAGGAGTCACTTGCCACCATATATTGGTACAATTGACATGTTAAAATCATCAACATGCAATTTAACATCCTTTAACCACCTCTTGGTACCACATTTATACGAGTCAATTTTAGGCCACATTTTGGCTCTAATCAACCATGTAAGTCACTCTTCACCATATTAGAGTCACTTTGCACCCTATAAGAGTCACTTGCCACCATATATTGGTACAATTGACATTTAACATCATCAACATGCAATTTGACTTCCTTTAACCACCTCTTGGTACCACATTTATACGAGTCAATTTTGGGCCATATTTTGGCTCTAATCAACCATGTAAGTCACTCTTCACCATATTAGAGTCACTTTGCACCCTATAAGAGTCACTTGCCACCATATATTGGTACAATTGACATGTTAACATCATCAACATGCAATTTAACATCCTTTAACCACCTCTTGGTACCACTTTTATACGAGTCAATTTTGGGCCACATTTTGGCTCTAATCAACCATGTAAGTCACTCTTCACCATATTAGAGTCACTTTGCACCCTATAAGAGTCACTTGCCACCATATATTGGTACAATTGACATGTTAACATCATCAACATGCAATTTAACATCCTTTAACCACCTCTTGGTACCACTTTTATACGAGTCAATTTTGGGCCACATTTTGGCTCTAATCAACCATGTAAGTCACTCTTCACCATATTAGAGTCACTTTGCACCCTATAAGAGTCACTTGCCACCATATATTGGTACAATTGACCTTTTAACATCATCAACATGCAATTTAACATCCTTTAACCACCTCTTGGTACCACATTTATACGAGTCAATTTTAGGGCCACATTTTGGCTCTAATCAACCATGTAATGTCACTCTTCACCATATTAGAGTCACTTTGCACCCTATAAGAGTCACTTGCCACCATATATTGGTACAATTGACATGTTAACATCATCAACATGCAATTTAACATCCTTTAACCACCTCTTGGTACCACTTTATACGAGTCAATTTTGGGCCACATTTTGGCTCTAATCAACCATGTAAGTCACTCTTCACCATATTAGAGTCACTTTGCACCCTATAAGAGTCACTTGCCACCATATATTGGTACAATTGACATGTTAACATCATCAACATGCAATTTAACATCCTTTAACCACCTCTTGGTACCACATTTATACGAGTCAATTTTAGGCCACATTTTGGCTCTAATCAACCATGTAATGTCACTCTTCACCATATTAGAGTCACTTTGCACCCTATAAGAGTCACTTGCCACCATATATTGGTACAATTGACATGTTAACATCATCAACATGCAATTTAACATCCTTTAACCACCTCTTGGTACCACTTTATACGAGTCAATTTTGGGCCACATTTTGGCTCTAATCAACCATGTAAGTCACTCTTCACCATATTAGAGTCACTTTGCACCCTATAAGAGTCACTTGCCACCATATATTGATACAATTGACATGTTAACATCATCAACATGCAATTTAACATCCTTTAACCACCTCTTGGTACCACATTTATACGAGTCAATTTTAGGCCACATTTTGGCTCTAATCAACCATGTAAGTCACTCTTCACCATATTAGAGTCACTTTGCACCCTATAAGAGTCACTTGCCACCATATATTGGTACAATTGACATTTTAACATCATCAACATGCAATTTAACATCCTTTAACCACCTCTTGGTACCACTTTTATACGAGTCAATTTTAGGGCCACATTTTGGCTCTAATCAACCATGTAATGTCACTCTTCACCATATTAGAGTCACTTTGCACCCTATAAGAGTCACTTGCCACCATATATTGGTACAATTGACATGTTAACATCATCAACATGCAATTTAACATCCTTTAACCACCTCTTGGTACCACTTTATACGAGTCAATTTTGGGCCACATTTTGGCTCTAATCAACCATGTAAGTCACTCTTCACCATATTAGAGTCACTTTGCACCCTATAAGAGTCACTTGCCACCATATATTGGTACAATTGACCTTTTAACATCATCAACATGCAATTTAACATCCTTTAACCACCTCTTGGTACCACTTTATACGAGTCAATTTTAGGCCACATTTTGGCTCTAATCAACCATGTATGTCACTCTTCACCATATTAGAGTCACTTTGCACCCTATAAGAGTCACTTGCCACCATATATTGGTACAATTGACATGTTAACATCATCAACATGCAATTTAACATCCTTTAACCACCTCTTGGTACCACTTTTATACGAGTCAATTTTGGGCCACATTTTGGCTCTAATCAACCATGTAATGTCACTCTTCACCATATTAGAGTCACTTTGCACCCTATAAGAGTCACTTGCCACCATATATTGGTACAATTGACATGTTAACATCATCAACATGCAATTTAACATCCTTTAACCACCTCTTGGTACCACATTTATACGAGTCAATTTTGGGCCACATTTTGGCTCTAATCAACCATGTAAGTCACTCTTCACCATATTAGAGTCACTTTGCACCCTATAAGAGTCACTTGCCACCATATATTGGTACAATTGACATGTCAACATCATCAACATGCAATTTAACATCCTTTAACCACCTCTTGGTACAACTTTTATACGAGTCAATTTTGGGCCACATTTTGGCTCTAATCAACCATGTAAGTCACTCTTCACCATATTAGAGTCACTTTGCACCCTATAAGAGTCACTTGCCACCATATATTGGTACAATTGACATGTTAACATCATCAACATGCAATTTAACATCCTTTAACCACCTCTTGGTACCACATTTATACGAGTCAATTTTGGGCCACATTTTGGCTCTAATCAACCATGTAAGTCACTCTTCACCATATTAGAGTCACTTTGCACCCTATAAGAGTCACTTGCCACCATATATTGGTACAATTGACCTGTTAACATCATCAACATGCAATTTAACATCCTTTAACCACCTCTTGGTACCACTTTATACGAGTCAATTTTAGGCCACATTTTGGCTCTAATCAACCATGTAATGTCACTCTTCACCATATTAGAGTCACTTTGCACCCTATAAGAGTCACTTGCCACCATATATTGGTACAATTGACATGTTAACATAATCACCATTCAATTTAACATCCTTTAACCACCTCTTGGTACCACTTTTATACGAGTCAATTTTGGGCCACATTTTGGCTCCAATCAACCATGTAAGTCACTCTTCACCATATTAGAGTCACTTTGCACCCTATAAGATTCACTTGCCACCATATATTGGTACAATTGACCTTTTAACATCATCAACATGCAATTTAACATCCTTTAACCACCTCTTGGTACCACATTTATACGAGTCAATTTTAGGCCACATTTTGGCTCTAATCAACCATGTATGTCACTCTTCACCATATTAGAGTCACTTTGCACCATATAAGAGTCACTTGCCACCATATATTGGTACAATTGACATGTTAACATAATCAACATTCAATTTAACATCCTTTAACCACCTCTTGGTACCACTTTTATACGAGTCAATTTTGGGCCACATTTTGGCTCCAATCAACCATGTAAGTCACTCTTCACCATATTAGAGTCACTTTGCACCCTATAAGATTCACTTGCCACCATATATTGGTACAATTGACCTTTTAACATCATCAACATGCAATTTAACATCCTTTAACCACCTCTTGGTACCACATTTATACGAGTCAATTTTAGGGCCACATTTTGGCTCTAATCAACCATGTAAGTCACTCTTCACCATATTAGAGTCACTTTGCACCCTATAAGAGTCACTTGCCACCATATATTGGTACAATTGACCTTTTAACATCATCAACATGCAATTTAACATCCTTTAACCACCTCTTGGTACCACATTTATACGAGTCAATTTTGGGCCACATTTTGGCTCTAATCAACCATGTATGTCACTCTTCACCATATTAGAGTCACTTTGCACCCTATAAGAGTCACTTGCCACCATATATTGGTACAATTGACATGTTAACATCATCAACATGCAATTTAACATCCTTTAACCACCTCTTGGTACCACATTTATACGAGTCAATTTTGGGCCACATTTTGGCTCTAATCAACCATGTAAGTCACTCTTCACCATATTAGAGTCACTTTGCACCCTATAAGAGTCACTTGCCACCATATATTGGTACAATTGACATGTTAACATCATCAACATGCAATTTAACATCCTTTAACCACCTCTTGGTACCACATTTATACGAGTCAATTTTAGGCCACATTTTGGCTCTAATCAACCATGTAAGTCACTCTTCACCATATTAGAGTCACTTTGCACCCTATAAGAGTCACTTGCCACCATATATTGGTACAATTGACATGTTAACATCATCAACATGCAATTTAACATCCTTTAACCACCTCTTGGTACCACTTTTATACGAGTCAATTTTGGGCCACATTTTGGCTCTAATCAACCATGTAAGTCACTCTTCACCATATTAGAGTCACTTTGCACCCTATAAGAGTCACTTGCCACCATATATTGGTACAATTGACATGTTAACATCATCAACATGCAATTTAACATCCTTTAACCACCTCTTGGTACCACATTTATACGAGTCAATTTTGGGCCACATTTTGGCTCTAATCAACCATGTAAGTCACTCTTCACCATATTAGAGTCACTTTGCACCCTATAAGAGTCACTTGCCACCATATATTGGTACAATTGACATGTTAACATCATCAACATGCAATTTAACATCCTTTAACCACCTCTTGGTACCACTTTTATACGAGTCAATTTTGGGCCACATTTTGGCTCTAATCAACCATGTAAGTCACTCTTCACCATATTAGAGTCACTTTGCACCCTATAAGAGTCACTTGCCACCATATATTGGTACAATTGACATGTTAACATCATCAACATGCAATTTAACATCCTTTAACCACCTCTTGGTACCACATTTATACGAGTCAATTTTGGGCCACATTTTGGCTCTAATCAACCATGTAAGTCACTCTTCACCATATTAGAGTCACTTTGCACCCTATAAGAGTCACTTGCCACCATATATTGGTACAATTGACATGTTAACATCATCAACATGCAATTTAACATCCTTTAACCACCTCTTGGTACCACATTTTATACGAGTCAATTTTGGGCCACATTTTGGCTCTAATCAACCATGTAAGTCACTCTTCACCATATTAGAGTCACTTTGCACCCTATAAGAGTCACTTGCCACCATATATTGGTACAATTGACCTTTTAACATCATCAACATGCAATTTAACATCCTTTAACCACCTCTTGGTGCCACATTTATACGAGTCAATTTTAGGGCCACATTTTGGCTCTAATCAACCATGTAAGTCACTCTTCACCATATTAGAGTCACTTTGCACCCTATAAGAGTCACTTGCCACCATATATTGGTACAATTGACATGTTAACATCATCAACATGCAATTTAACATCCTTTAACCACCTCTTGGTACCACATTTATACGAGTCAATTTTGGGCCACATTTTGGCTCTAATCAACCATGTAAGTCACTCTTCACCATATTAGAGTCACTTTGCACCCTATAAGAGTCACTTGCCACCATATATTGGTACAATTGACATGTTAACATCATCAACATGCAATTTAACATCCTTTAACCACCTCTTGGTACCACATTTATACGAGTCAATTTTGGGCCACATTTTGGCTCTAATCAACCATGTAAGTCACTCTTCACCATATTAGAGTCACTTTGCACCCTATAAGAGTCACTTGCCACCATATATTGGTACAATTGACCTGTTAACATCATCAACATGCAATTTAACATCCTTTAACCACCTCTTGGTACCACATTTATACGAGTCAATTTTGGGCCACATTTTGGCTCTAATCAACCATGTAAGTCACTCTTCACCATATTAGAGTCACTTTGCACCCTATAAGAGTCACTTGCCACCATATATTGGTACAATTGACATGTTAACATCATCAACATGCAATTTAACATCCTTTAACCACCTCTTGGTACCACATTTATACGAGTCAATTTTGGGCCACATTTTGGCTCTAATCAACCATGTAAGTCACTCTTCACCATATTAGAGTCACTTTGCACCCTATAAGAGTCACTTGCCACCATATATTGGTACAATTGACATGTTAACATCATCAACATGCAATTTAACATCCTTTAACCACCTCTTGGTACCACATTTATACGAGTCAATTTTAGGCCACATTTTGGCTCTAATCAACCATGTAAGTCACTCTTCACCATATTAGAGTCACTTTGCACCCTATAAGAGTCACTTGCCACCATATATTGGTACAATTGACATGTTAACATCATCAACATGCAATTTAACATCCTTTAACCACCTCTTGGTACCACTTTATACGAGTCAATTTTGGGCCACATTTTGGCTCTAATCAACCATGTAAGTCACTCTTCACCATATTAGAGTCACTTTGCACCCTATAAGAGTCACTTGCCACCATATATTGGTACAATTGACATGTTAACATCATCAACATGCAATTTAACATCCTTTAACCACCTCTTGGTACCACATTTATACGAGTCAATTTTGGGCCACATTTTGGCTCTAATCAACCATGTAAGTCACTCTTCACCATATTAGAGTCACTTTGCACCCTATAAGAGTCACTTGCCACCATATATTGGTACAATTGACCTGTTAACATCATCAACATGCAATTTAACATCCTTTAACCACCTCTTGGTACCACATTTATACGAGTCAATTTTGGGCCACATTTTGGCTCTAATCAACCATGTAAGTCACTCTTCACCATATTAGAGTCACTTTGCACCCTATAAGAGTCACTTGCCACCATATATTGGTACAATTGACATGTTAACATCATCAACATGCAATTTAACATCCTTTAACCACCTCTTGGTACCACATTTATACGAGTCAATTTTGGGCCACATTTTGGCTCTAATCAACCATGTAAGTCACTCTTCACCATATTAGAGTCACTTTGCACCCTATAAGAGTCACTTGCCACCATATATTGGTACAATTGACATGTTAACATCATCAACATGCAATTTAACATCCTTTAACCACCTCTTGGTACCACATTTATACGAGTCAATTTTAGGGCCACATTTTGGCTCTAATCAACCATGTAAGTCACTCTTCACCATATTAGAGTCACTTTGCACCCTATAAGAGTCACTTGCCACCATATATTGGTACAATTGACATGTTAACATCATCAACATGCAATTTAACATCCTTTAACCACCTCTTGGTACCACATTTATACGAGTCAATTTTGGGCCACATTTTGGCTCTAATCAACCATGTAAGTCACTCTTCACCATATTAGAGTCACTTTGCACCCTATAAGAGTCACTTGCCACCATATATTGGTACAATTGACATGTTAACATCATCAACATGCAATTTAACATCCTTTAACCACCTCTTGGTACCACTTTTATACGAGTCAATTTTGGGCCACATTTTGGCTCTAATCAACCATGTAAGTCACTCTTCACCATATTAGAGTCACTTTGCACCCTATAAGAGTCACTTGCCACCATATATTGGTACAATTGACATGTTAACATCATCAACATGCAATTTAACATCCTTTAACCACCTCTTGGTACCACATTTATACGAGTCAATTTTGGGCCACATTTTGGCTCTAATCAACCATGTAAGTCACTCTTCACCATATTAGAGTCACTTTGCACCCTATAAGAGTCACTTGCCACCATATATTGGTACAATTGACCTGTTAACATCATCAACATGCAATTTAACATCCTTTAACCACCTCTTGGTACCACTTTTATACGAGTCAATTTTAGGCCACATTTTGGCTCTAATCAACCATGTAAGTCACTCTTCACCATATTAGAGTCACTTTGCACCCTATAAGAGTCACTTGCCACCATATATTGGTACAATTGACATGTTAACATCATCAACATGCAATTTAACATCCTTTAACCACCTCTTGGTACCACATTTATACGAGTCAATTTTGGGCCACATTTTGGCTCTAATCAACCATGTAAGTCACTCTTCACCATATTAGAGTCACTTTGCACCCTATAAGAGTCACTTGCCACCATATATTGGTACAATTGACATGTTAACATCATCAACATGCAATTTAACATCCTTTAACCACCTCTTGGTACCACATTTATACGAGTCAATTTTGGGCCACATTTTGGCTCTAATCAACCATGTAAGTCACTCTTCACCATATTAGAGTCACTTTGCACCCTATAAGAGTCACTTGCCACCATATATTGGTACAATTGACATGTTAACATCATCAACATGCAATTTAACATCCTTTAACCACCTCTTGGTACCACTTTTATACGAGTCAATTTTGGGCCACATTTTGGCTCTAATCAACCATGTAAGTCACTCTTCACCATATTAGAGTCACTTTGCACCCTATAAGAGTCACTTGCCACCATATATTGGTACAATTGACATGTTAACATCATCAACATGCAATTTAACATCCTTTAACCACCTCTTGGTACCACATTTTATACGAGTCAATTTTAGGGCCACATTTTGGCTCTAATCAACCATGTAATGTCACTCTTCACCATATTAGAGTCACTTTGCACCCTATAAGAGTCACTTGCCACCATATATTGGTACAATTGACATGTTAACATCATCAACATGCAATTTAACATCCTTTAACCACCTCTTGGCACCACATTTATACGAGTCAATTTTGGGCCACATTTTGGCTCTAAACAACCATGTAAGTCACTCTTCACCATATTAGAGTCACTTTGCACCCTATAAGAGTCACTTGCCACCATATATTGGTACAATTGACATGTTAACATCATCAACATGCAATTTAACATCTTTAACCACCTCTTGGTACCACATTTATACGAGTCAATTTTGGGCCACATTTTGGCTCTAATCAACCATGTAAGTCACTCTTCACCATATTAGAGTCACTTTGCACCCTATAAGAGTCACTTGCCACCATATATTGGTACAATTGACATGTTAACATCATCAACATGCAATTTAACATCTTTAACCACCTCTTGGTACCACATTTATACGAGTCAATTTTGGGCCACATTTTGGCTCTAATCAACCATGTAAGTCACTCTTCACCATATTAGAGTCACTTTGCACCCTATAAGAGTCACTTGCCACCATATATTGGTACAATTGACATTTAACATCATCAACATGCAATTTAACATCCTTTAACCACCTCTTGGTACCACATTTATACGAGTCAATTTTAGGCCACATTTTGGCTCTAATCAACCATGTATGTCACTCTTCACCATATTAGAGTCACTTTGCACCCTATAAGAGTCACTTGCCACCATATATTGGTACAATTGACATGTTAACATCATCAACATGCAATTTAACATCCTTTAACCACCTCTTGGCACCACATTTATACGAGTCAATTTTGGGCCACATTTTGGCTCTAATCAACCATGTAAGTCACTCTTCACCATATTAGAGTCACTTTGCACCCTATAAGAGTCACTTGCCACCATATATTGGTACAATTGACATGTTAACATCATCAACATGCAATTTAACATCCTTTAACCACCTCTTGGTACCACTATTATACGAGTCAATTTTGGGCCACATTTTGGCTCTAATCAACCATGTAAGTCACTCTTCACCATATTAGAGTCACTTTGCACCCTATAAGAGTCACTTGCCACCATATATTGGTACAATTGACATGTTAACATCATCAACATGCAATTTAACATCCTTTAACCACCTCTTGGTACCACTTTTATACGAGTCAATTTTGGGCCACATTTTGGCTCTAATCAACCATGTAAGTCACTCTTCACCATATTAGAGTCACTTTGCACCCTATAAGAGTCACTTGCCACCATATATTGGTACAATTGACATGTTAACATCATCAACATGCAATTTAACATCCTTTAACCACCTCTTGGTACCACATTTATACGAGTCAATTTTGGGCCACATTTTGGCTCTAATCAACCATGTAAGTCACTCTTCACCATATTAGAGTCACTTTGCACCCTATAAGAGTCACTTGCCACCATATATTGGTACAATTGACATGTTAACATCATCAACATGCAATTTAACATCTTTAACCACCTCTTGGTACCACATTTATACGAGTCAATTTTAGGGCCACATTTTGGCTCTAATCAACCATGTAATGTCACTCTTCACCATATTAGAGTCACTTTGCACCCTATAAGAGTCACTTGCCACCATATATTGGTACAATTGACATGTTAACATCATTAACATGCAAATTAACATCCTTTAACCACCTCTTGGTACCACATTTATACGAGTCAATTTTAGGGCCACATTTTGGCTCTAATCAACCATGTAAGTCACTCTTCACCATATTAGAGTCACTTTGCACCCTATAAGAGTCACTTGCCACCATATATTGGTACAATTGACATGTTAACATCATCAACATGCAATTTAACATCTTTAACCACCTCTTGGTACCACTTTTATACGAGTCAATTTTGGGCCACATTTTGGCTCTAATCAACCATGTAAGTCACTCTTCACCGATATTAGAGTCACTTTGCACCCTATAAGAGTCATTTTCCACCATATATTGGTACAATTGAACTTTTAACATCATCAACATGCAATTTAACATCCTTTAACCACCTCTTGGTACCACATTTTATACGAGTCAATTTTAGGCCACATTTTGGCTCTAATCAACCATGTAATGTCACTCTTCACCATATTAGAGTCACTTTGCACCCTATAAGAGTCACTTGCCACCATATATTGGTACAATTGACATGTTAACATCATCAACATGCAATTTAACATCCTTTAACCACCTCTTGGTACCACTTTTATACGAGTCAATTTTGGGCCACATTTTGGCTCTAATCAACCATGTAAGTCACTCTTCACCGATATTAGAGTCACTTTGCACCCTATAAGAGTCACTTGCCACCATATATTGGTACAATTGACCTTTTAACATCATCAACATGCAATTTAACATCCTTTAACCACCTCTTGGTACCACTTTATACGAGTCAATTTTAGGGCCACATTTTGGCTCTAATCAACCATGTAAGTCACTCTTCACCGATATTAGAGTCACTTTGCACCCTATAAGAGTCACTTGCCACCATATATTGGTACAATTGACATGTTAACATCATCAACATGCAATTTAACATCCTTTAACCACCTCTTGGTACCACATTTATACGAGTCAATTTTGGGCCACATTTTGGCTCTAATCAACCATGTAAGTCACTCTTCACCATATTAGAGTCACTTTGCACCCTATAAGAGTCACTTGCCACCATATATTGGTACAATTGACATTTTAACATCATCAACATGCAATTTAACATCCTTTAACCACCTCTTGGTACCACTTTTATACGAGTCAATTTTGGGCCACATTTTGGCTCTAATCAACCATGTAAGTCACTCTTCACCATATTAGAGTCACTTTGCACCCTATAAGAGTCACTTGCCACCATATATTGGTACAATTGACCTTTTAACATCATCAACATGCAATTTAACATCCTTTAACCACCTCTTGGTACCACTTTTATACGAGTCAATTTTTAGGCCACATTTTGGCTCTAATCAACCATGTAGTCACTCTTCACCATATTAGAGTCACTTTGCACCTATAAGAGTCACTTGCCACCATATATTGGTACAATTGACATGTTAACATCATCAACATGCAATTTAACATCCTTTAACCACCTCTTGGTACCACTTTTATACGAGTCAATTTTGGGCCACATTTTGGCTCTAATCAACCATGTAAGTCACTCTTCACCATATTAGAGTCACTTTGCACCCTATAAGAGTCACTTGCCACCATATATTGGTACAATTGACATGTTAACATCATCAACATGCAATTTAACATCTTTAACCACTCTTGGTACCACATTTTATACGAGTCAATTTTGGGCCACATTTTGGCTCTAATCAACCATGTAAGTCACTCTTCACGATATTAGAGTCACTTTGCACCCTATAAGAGTCACTTGCCACCATATATTGGTACAATTGACCTTTTAACATCATCAACATGCAATTAACATCCTTAACCACCTCTTGGTACCACATTTATACGAGTCAATTTTAGGCCACATTTTGGCTCTAATCAACCATGTATGTCACTCTTCACCATATTAGAGTCACTTTGCACCCTATAAGAGTCACTTGCCACCATATATTGGTACAATTGACATGTAACATCATCAACATGCAATTTAACATCCTTTAACCACCTCTTGGTACCACTTTTATACGAGTCAATTTTGGGCCACATTTTGCTCTAATCACCATGTAAGTCACTCTTCACCATATTAGAGTCAATTTGCACCCTATAAGAGTCACTTGCCACCATATATTGGTACAATTGACATGTTAACATCATCAACATTGCAATTTAACAGTCTTTAACCACCTCTTAGTACCCACTTTAATATGAGTCTAATTTTAGGCCACATTTGGCTCTAATCAACCATGTAAGTTGGTCATTCTTCACCTATTAGAGTCACTTGCACCATATAGGTCACTCGTTGCCACCATATATTGGTATAAAGGGACCTTCTTTAAACATTCAATCAAAAAGTCAAATTAAACGTCCTTTAAACCACCTCTTGGTTGCCACAGGTATACGAGTCAATTTGGGGGCCCACATTTGGGGCTCCTAAATCAACCAGGTAAGTCACATTTCAACCATATTAGGGAGTCACTGTGCACCCTATATGTAATAACCCCAATTTTTGAGAAATTTTGAAACCCTTATGAATAGTGTTTTTTGCTGAACGAGAAAACTTTTCACGCCACGCTATGTAGGGGTTCTGTTATTGATCTTATGGGATATTATTAGTACTCTATGTGGTATATAAGTGTATGTAAAGATCGTCAGAATCCAATTCCGAACACTTTGATTTTCCCGGAAATCCACAAGATACGGAGAGAATTGAGTATAAGGTAACATGATAAAAAGGATTTAAATTAAAGGATTATAAGAGAGGATCATAAAAGGAATATAATGTATTGAGAAAGGTTAAGGGAACCTAAGTAATAAGATCCCGGGTATGATCCTTCAAACGATAAACGAGAACGAAAGTTAAGCGAACCGTATAACAGATCAGCGGTCATTAGGCAAACGATTAGGAAGTTAATCAAAGGGATTAGTGGGAATGATGTCATCCAACCAATAGAAAGAGGACAAGGAAGGGAGGATGACATCATGAGGATGATATAAGCATGACATGGGAAGGAAGGAGGTGTGGTGGCTTTGTAACCACACAAATCCAAGGGCAAGAAGGTAATTGACTAAAGCAAGCACAAAAACCATCAACCAAGCCAAGTAAAATCATTTTCATCAAAAATCAAAAGCAACCAAGGCTTTGTTCTTCATTGCTCACGGCTTTTCACTATTCAAAAGGCAAGAGAAATTCAAAATCCAAGATCCAAGCTTCCTAAATTGGTAAGATAATTCCCTAATCATCTTCATGCTTAGTTAGGACTATATCATGAGTTTAAGCCATTAATTCCTTCTCAATCTTCTTCATTTAATCAAAGAAGAAGACAATGAATAGTGTTTTCAAGTTTTTAACTTGAACTTTTTCTTGTTTTCTTGAAGATCCAAGCATTCTTAAGACTTCTCAAAGCTTCTTAAGGCTTCCTAGCTCCACCCACCACTTCAAGGAAGGTATACCATCTCCAAACCCTAGATTCCTATATATATAAGATGATTTTGATTAGTGGGTTGATATTGTAGTTTGTTGTTATGATTTAGAGTTTGGGATTTGGAATGGTAATTGTTGTGGTTTTGATTTAAAGGAACTTAAGTATGATTAAAGTTAAGTTTAGGCATAAGTATGAATGATTAAATTGAATTGGTTGGGGTTGTTATGATGTGATAAGGATGGATGTTGGTTGTATGTTGGATTTGAGGTTGGTTTGTGGTTGGTTTGTATGGTTTAAAATTGGGAAATCGCGTAAACATAGCCGTCGTAACGTCCGATTTTCTTTGGACTGTTTTTGTGCATAGCATTATGACCCGAGAACCCCCTGCTAGATTATGACCACTGCCATGTTTAGATGGCTCATGTTACGAGCTTTGTTTTGATATGTAGTTCGTTCGATTCCGATGCACGGTTTAGGAGAAACGACCGTTTCAAGTAACGGCGTTTCGCGAACGAAACTTTTCCCCTCGCCTTACTTTGAAACATAGGTTAAAGACCAAAAAGGGTTAATTAATGTATGAAACATTTATGGTAAGTGTTTTAGGCAGTTGGTAAGACACTCGCGAAGGAATCGCTTTAAAACTCGTAAAGGTTAAATTATTAAAAATGGTGGAGCCGAGGGTACCCGAGTGACTTAAGCGAATCAGTGAGCGCAAAACAAGCGTTAGAGTCTAAGTTAGTTAAAGTATAGATTTACGAGTGATTTTGGTTTAATTCCAACTTACTTGTTGTTTATAGGTTACCAGACTCGTCCCGAGCCTTTCTCCCCCAAGTCGCTCAGGCAAGTATTCTATCCGTTATACTGTTGTTGTGATGTATACATTTGTATATGCATGATCTTGCGATAAATGCATATTGGTTATTTAGCAAATTCTTGCGATATATTGTAGCATGTGATATGGTATATATGCATGCCTGTTTCATATTCTTGAAATATATATCTGTTGGTTCAGTTGATAATACCTATGCTAGAGGATAGCGGTAACTTGCATATACCCTTAGTATAGGGACCCAAAGGTGAAAATATTTTCTAAAACCGGGAGTCGAGGATCCCGAGTAGATTTTGTATATATGGATATGGATATATAATATATATATATATATATATGGTTATAGTTTTCCAAACTAAATCGAATAAGGTTTATTCGATAACTTTAACTTATTTTATTTATTGATATTATTTGAATATTCATTCGAGGGCTTATGACCCTTTATTTATTTATCTGAATTATTTGAATATTCATTCGAGGGCTTATGACTCTTTATATTATTTATTGAATATATTTGAATTCATTCGAGGGCTTATGACTCAGTTTATAATTTATTGAATATTTTTGAATATTCATTTGAGGATCTATGACTCCGATTATTTGCTGAGATATATTCTTTATTTTATTAAAGAATAAGGTGTAAATAATCAAACTTATTTTCGATTATTCAAATAAAGATAGTACTTTTATATAAGTATATCTTTGGTTATTTAATATCCATTTCAAGTATAAGTTTTAATACTTCTACTTCGATTATTTTTATAAGGATTATCTTTATGAGAATATTAAATAATAATATTCAGTCATTTTCTAAATATTCTGGGGACTGATTTACTTCATTAAATCAGTTTTACTCCAAACACTCTTTAAAGTGTTTTCGAGTCTTTAAAATGATTTTCAAAAGTTAGAGCGGATCCCAAAACTATTTTTATATTTAAGATCTTCCTTTTAAAAAGGGGATTTAAATACTCGCTCAAAACCTGGGGGATCCGGCTCCGTGTGTGTGTTTATATTCGCAACAAGGTTGCTGTCTTGGTAAAAGAGTTTTGATTACTTACCCAATATTCGGGAAGTAAAATTCTTGGAACAAGTTAATCCATTAACAGGCATCGCCTGGGAAATATCGGTGAGTTTTCCTTTCCAAACTAGATACGACTTCTTGGTGGAGCCGTATCAACAAGTTTCTACTTGGGGAAAGGGGGGGGGAAACGAGCTTTACGTTTCAGAGTCATGGATTCATCTGAACTAGGAGTGGCGTAAGTGGTCGAGAGTAGCGCGGCCCAGCCTTATTATATTGGCCCAAATGGCCTGGAAGTTCCGCTAAGGCGGTCCATTCCCTAGGAGTTCAGTGTTCGGTTGACAAGTAAATCCGACAGGTTCTCCTCTACATGTAGAAAATGGTGGGGTTGTATACTACGACTGATCATCGTAAGTGGTCTTCCTGGCGCGGTAAACTCCCGTAATGAGTTCATCATCCATTTGGATAATTCTGCAACATACCCGTAGCATTTTCGATTGAAAGGCTACTAATGGATGGTTGCCGAAGCATTGACAGGGTCAAAACATTTACTGGTGTATCCATTGAATGAAGTATCTCGTAACTTCATCTCTTTTCAAAAATTTCAAA
>NW_027419504.1:0-26869 GCF_009905375.1 Apium graveolens
AAAATCATTTTAAAAATTAATCTTGTAAATCGGGAACGAGTCTCTCGTGGGGATGGGTACTTTTACCGGATTTTTCTAATCCTGACATGCAAGAGAATTTCTAATGTTTTTATAATTTTTTCATATGACTAAAATTGAAATATCTTAACATCCGTACGGTTGGATCGTCGAAAAAATCATTTTAAAAATTAATCTTGTAAATTGGGAACGAGTCTCGTTGTTTGGAGGGGTACTTTTACCGGATTTTTCTAATCCTGACATGCAAGAAGAATTTCTAATTTTTTTATAATTTTTTCATAGGACTAAAATTGATATATCTTAACATCCGTACGGTTGGATCGTCGGAAAAATCATTTTAAAAATTAATCTTGTAAATCGGGAACGAGTCTCGTTGTCTAGAGGGGTACTTTTACCGGATTTTTCTAATACTGACATGCAAGATGAATTTCTAATTTTTTTAAAAAAATTTCATAGGACTAAAATTGATATATCTTAACATCCGTACGGTTGGATCGTCGAAAAAATCATTTTAAAAATTAATCTTGTAAATCGGGAACCAGTCTCGTTTTGGGGATTGGTACTTTTACCGGATTTTTCTAATCCTGACATGCAAGATGAATTTCAAATTTTTAATAATTTTTCATATGAATAAAATTGATATATCTAACATCCGTACGGTTGGATCGTCGAAAATTTCATTTTAAAAATTAATCTTGTAAATCGGGAACACGTCTCGTTGTCCCGAAGTAGTACTTTACTGGATTTTTCTAATTCTGACGTTCAAAATGAATTGTCTAATTTTTTTATAATTTTTTCATATGACTAAAATTGAAATATCTTAACATCCGTACGGTTTGGATCGTCGAAAAATCATTTTAAAAATTAATCTTGCAAATCGGGAACGAGTCTCGTTGTCGGGAGGGGTACTTTTACCGGATTTTTCTAATCCTGACATGCAAGATGAATTTCTAATTTTTTTATAATTTTTTCATAGGACTAAAATTGATATATCTTAACATCCGTACGGTTGGATCGTAGAAAAAATCATTTTAAAAATTAATCTTGTAAATCGGGAACGAGTCTCGTTGTGGGGATAGGTACTTTTACCGGATTTTTCTAATCCTGACATGCAAGATGAATTTCTAATTTTTTTATAATTTTTTCATATGACTAAAATTGAAATATCTTAACATCCGTACGGTTGGATCGTCGAAAAAATCATTTTAAAATTTAATCTTGTAAATCGGGAACGAGTCTCGTTGTCTGGAAGGGTAATTTTACCGGATTTTTCTAACCCTGACATGCAAGATGAAT
Organism: Apium graveolens; assembly: GCF_009905375.1. Lineage (NCBI taxonomy): Eukaryota > Viridiplantae > Streptophyta > Magnoliopsida > Apiales > Apiaceae > Apium > Apium graveolens. Next base: position 1,315 of record NW_027419504.1, read on the forward strand.
TTCTAATTTTTTTATAATTTTTTCATAGGACTAAAATTGATATATCTTAACATCCGTACGGTTGGATCGTCGAAAAAATCATTTTAAAAATTAATCTTGTAAATCGGGAACGAGTCTCGTTGTTTGGAGTGGTACTTTTACCGGATTTTTCTAATCCTAACATGCAAGATGAATTTCTAATTTTTTTTATAATTTTTTCATAGGACTAAAATTGATATATCTTAACATCCGTATGGTTGACATGCGTCGGAAAAATCATTTTTAAAAATTATCTTGTAAAATCGGGAACGAGTCTCGTTGGTTCAAGAGGGGTACTTTTACCGGATTTTTCTATATCTGACATGCAAGATGAATTTCTATTTTTTTTATAATTTTTTCATAGGACTAAAATTGATATATCTTAACATCCGTACGGTTGGATCGTCGAAAAAATCATTTTAAAAATTAATCTGTAAATCGGGAACGAGTCTGTTGTGGGGATGGATACTTTTACCGGATTTTCTAATCCTGGACATGCAAGATGAATTTCTAATTTTTTTTATAATTTTTTTCATAGCGACTAAAATTGATATATCTTAACATCCGTACGGTTGGATCGTCGAAAAAATCATTTTAAAAATTAATGTTAGATATATTTGATAATGTCATGGCTAATATGTTTTATGTTTAGATTTCAGATCTTATTTGAACAGAACAAATCAGTACTTAACTGATCAGTACTTATACTGGAAGTCAGAACTTAAGGGATATCAGTACTTATGTTATCAGGAGATAGATATCAGAACTTAAGTGCTGAAGGACGATCAGATAAGGACAGTAGCTGATTAAAGTTAAGAAGATCAAGATAAACATAAGAAGAGATATGCATGAAGAAGGAATTCCGTGAAGAATGGAATACTTGGAATAGAAGATATCTGATTGATATATTTTAGGAAGCAGAATTATATTCCATATCAATTAGCGATTATCTTGTAACTGTGTAGTATATAACACAGACATAGGGTTTACACTATAAGTGTTATCATTATCGAGAATATTATTTATTATAACCCTAGCAGCTCTCGTGATATTTTGTTCATCACTGAGAGATAACAGTTCCAGATTGTAACAGAGTTTATTGTTTAAATAAAGTTTGTTTTCTGTTACATAAGTTCTTGAAGTTTGATTTGATTGTAATAAACACTGTATTCACCCCCTCTACAGTGAAAGTGTGACCTAACAAGTGGTATCAGAGCTATCTGTTAACACACATACAGTTAAAGATCCAAACACAATCATGTCTGACACAGAAACTCCAACTAAGCCTACCAAAACTGAGGAATCATCAAAGACATCAACTCAGAGTCGATATGAGACTATCAGAGTTCCCATATTGAGACCATCTGAATATCCCATATGGAAGGTAAGGATGACCATGTTTCTGGAAGCAACAGATCCAGAATACCTTGATAGAATCAAGGAAGGGCCTCACAAACCTACCAAGCTCGCTGTTGTAGTTGCAGGTGAAGCAGCAATGACCGTACCAAAGGAAAAGAATGATTACACTGCTGAAGATATAGCATCTATTGCTAAGGATGCAAAGGTACGTCACTTATTGCATAGTGCCATTGATAATGTAATGTCAAACAGGGTAATCAACTGCAAGACTGCTAAGGAGATATGGGATGCACTGGAGACAAGGTGTCAAGGAACTGAAACAGTTAAGAAGAACAGGAAGACAATACTCACTCAAGAGTATGAACACTTTGACTCTAGGACTAATGAGTCATTGACTGATGTATATGATAGATTTGTCAAACTCTTGAATGACTTGTCATTAGTAAATAAGGAGTATGATCTTGAAGATACAAACCTCAAATTCCTGTTAGCTCTTCCTGAATGTTGGGATTTGAAGGCAACAACAATAAGAGACAACTACAATCTTGATGAAACAACTCTTGATGAAATCTATGGAATGCTCAAGACTCATGAACTTGAGATGGAACAAAGAAGCAAGAGGAAAGGAGGAAAGTCAAGGACAGTTGCTCTCAAGGTTGAAGAGGAATCCCCCAAACCACCTTCCTCAAAGAAAGATAAGGGTAAAGCTCTTATCATAAAATCTGATACTGAGTCATCAAGTTCTGAGAGTGATGATGACTCAGATTCTGAAAGCTTGCCTGAAACTGATGCTGATGAGGAGATGATGAAGCTGTGTGCTCTTATGGTGAAAGGAATCACAAAGATTGCATACAGGAAGTTCAGGAAGGGAAAGAAGTTTTCCAGGAAAGGCATAAGTTCTGATAAGAAGAATTTCAGAAGATCTGAAGGAAGAGGAGGAAAGTCTGACAGAGGAGATTACGCTAATGTTAAATGTTATAATTGTGGTGAGAAAGGCCACATATCTCCTGATTGCAAGAAGACCAAGAATGACAAAGGCAAAGCTCTTGTCACAAAGCAGAAAAGCTGGACAGACACCTCAGACTCTGAAAGTAAGGAGAACTATGCATTGATGGCAAATGCTGATAAATCAAGTTCTGAGAGCAGTTCTGAAGCTGCTGAAACAAAGGTACCTCAGACTACTTATGCTTTTCATACTGATGATATTAATGAGTTGAGAAGATATCTTAAAACCATGTTTGTTAGTTATAGAGATCAAACTTTAACATGTGAAAGATTAACTTCTGAAAATCTTGCTTATAGGAAAAGAAACGATTTCTTAGAAAAAGAGTTAGTCATGTTTCATCAAACTCAGCAGGATAGAGATGATGCTTTTTATGTTAGGGATGAAGTGCTAAAAATGAATGAATCTCTAAAAACTGAGTTAGAAAAGGAGAGAGAGATTATCAGAACTTGGACTAACTCTGGCAAAACAACTCAAAATTTGCTAAGCAGTGGAAACTGGAAAGAGGGCTTAGGCTATGGAGAAAATAAAAAAGGAACTGTAGAAATTAAGCCTGTTGATAAGCAAAAGCCGAAGTTAAAACCTGTTAAGTTTGTAACTGAAAAATCCGAAAATGAGAAATCAGAAGTTAAAAAGGAATTAGCTTCTGACAAACTAAAACAGGAAAAGACAGCTGAAGTTAACATAGGCTTAATGACAAAGAAGCAGCTTAAGCATAAGCTGAAAGATGTTAAGAATGCAAACAAGGTAAAATCACCTAGGAAAAACAGGAATGGAAAGGAAGGTGTGAATAAAAGCAATAACTATAAATCTGTTCCTGATGCTCCTAGGAAAGCATGTCATAACTGTGGAAGTTCTAACCATCTGGCTTCTTTTTGCAGGAAGAATAAGAATATTAACTCCTTATCTACAAAGTCAGGAGTTAAGAGTCAGTCTGTTAGATACAAACCACAAAATCCTTGTTTTCATTGTGGTAGTTTATGGCATTCCATTTATACTTGTAAGGAATATCATAGTTTGTACTATGATTATTATCAAATAAAATCTTCTTTAAAGAAAGTTTCTGTTGTTCCTTCTAGTATAAGTTCTGATAAGAAAACTGTTAACATAAAATCTGATGTTAAATCCGCTGCAAATGTTAACAAACCTAAAAAGGCCAAAGGATCCAAGCAAGTCTGGGTCCTTAAAACTAATAATTAGTGGTCTTTTTGATTGCAGGGCAACAGGAAAAATATTTTAGTTCTGGACAGTGGATGTTCAGGACATATGACTGGAAATAAGGCCCTGCTATCAGACTTTGTGGAGAAAGCTGGCCCAAGTGTTTCTTATGGAGATGGCAACATTGGAAAAACTTTGGGATATGGCAATATCAATCTTGGGAATGTCATTATTAAAGATGTAGCTCTGGTCTCAGGACTTAAACACAACTTACTGAGTATAAGTCAAATCTGTGACAGAGGTTATCATGTTGATTTCTTTGCAGAACATTGTGAAATAGTTAGTAAATCTAAAGGAAAAATTGTTCTGAAGGGATTCAGGCGTGGTAACATTTATGAAGCTAAGCTTTCAACAAGTTCTGATGGTTCTGCAATCTGTTTAGTGAGTAGAGCCTCAACTGAAGAAAGCTGGAATTGGCACAAGAAACTCTCTCATTTAAACTTCAACAAGATAAATGAACTGATCAAGAAAGATCTTGTGAGAGGACTGCCAAAATCAGTGTTTGTTCCTGATGGTCTTTGTGACTCATGTCAGAAGGCTAAACAAAGAAAATCTTCGTTCAAGAGCAAGACTGAATCATCAATTCTTGAGCCTTATTATCTACTTCATGTTGATCTATTTGGTCCAGTGAATGTCATGTCTATTGCAAAGAAGAAATATGCGTTGGTCATAGTAGATGAGTTCACCAGATACACATGGGTGTATTTCTTGCACACAAAAAATGAAACTGCATCTATCCTGATTGATCATGTCAAACATCTGGATAAATTGATCAAAGATTCTGTGAAAATTTTGAGGAGTGATAATGGCACTGAATTCAAGAATTTGATAATGGAAGAGTTCTGCAAAAATCATGGAATAAAGCAGGAATTTTCTGCTCCTGGAACTCCACAGCAAAATGGAGTTGTTGAAAGGAAGAATAGAACTCTAATTGAAGCTGCACGAACAATGCTTGAAGAAGCAAAGCTTCCAACCTATTTCTGGGCTGAAGCAGTGCAGACTGCTTGTTTTACTCAAAATGCAACACTCATTAACAAGCATGGAAAAACACCATATGAGATGGTGAAGAACAAAAAGCCAAATCTCAAATACTTTCATGTATTTGGATGTAAGTGTTTTGTTCTCAAGACTCATCCTGAACAGCTATCCAAGTTTGATCTAAAAGCTGATGAGGGAATCTTTGTAGGATATCCACTTTCTACAAAAGCCTTCAGAGTCTATAATTTGAGAACAAAAGTGGTCATGGAATCTATCAATGTCTCTTTTGATGACAAGAAGATCACTGGACTTGAAGATTGCATTGATCATGATAAGCTGAGATTTGAAAATGAAGATTCATATTCTGATACCTCAAGTCCTGACAGTCTAAGTCCTGATACTGTAAATTCTGATGGATTAAACTCTGATGTTATTGAAACTGTGGTGACTACGTCAAAGGAAGATGCACCAATGCAGGGGGAGCATACTCAAGATATTATTGTTGGGTTCCGAAGGCATAATACACAGCGGATAAACGTAAATAAAACAAAAATTTCGAAACCCAAAACAGGATCCATGTATAATTATGGGCAGATTATGGAGATAACGAATCATACCTTTCAAGAGATTAACTTTCACGAACTCAACGGAGATCCTAGCTATCACGCTTTGTGTCTACCTCTCGGAGAAACACCTCTATGGTATCCACACGAGCACCTTCAAGAACGTCTCACGAACTTGACTACGGAATGGATGTACTAGCCTCCTTCTTGACGATCTGAATTGCCTCTGCCTCTCTTTGCTGCTAGGGTTTTCTTAAAAACGTACAAGCCTCTTTCTCCTCTCATTATCTATTTATAATGACTGATTAAAAAGGCCCATAATAGCAAAGCCCAACCCTAGTAGGTATTGGATTAAATAATAAAAACGAATTTCTATTATTTAATTAATAACTAAGTCATACTTAATTATTATGGGCAAAAACATTCCTTTTAATTCGAATTTATATTATCTCAATTAAGTCTTACTTAATTATAATAAAATTCAAATAATCATCAATTAATTTAAATCCATAATTTAAATTAACTATTCCATTAAGTGCTCTATTTGTGCGACCCTATAGGCTATTATTTAATTGGCAATAATTTTATTCCCTAATAAAATTATAAACAATGAGCGGTATCTAGTAATACATCATTGTTACCCAATTAAACAATAATTAAATCGTGATTAGATAAAACCTTTTGTGATTAATGTTTTTCATGTAATATAATCCCTTTAACCATACATATTATAGATTAAACTCGAGGCATGTATTAAGTCATCCTCTTCAACATTTAATCCGGGTTTACTTGATCCATGAGTAGATTATCGAGACAAATCATTATTTGAGCATGGCCATGCTTTTATAATCTCACTCAATCAAGAGGCCAATAATATCTCTCCTAATTATAGGAGGGTTAAATCCTTTATCTATCATTCATATTTCTCATACGACTCATGATATACCCGATGTCCACTTTTATCATCACCCGATCAAAAGTAACTTTTAATGTAGTCAAAGTATATTAATCCTCGTATAGAAATATAATGATTTCAAGTCAAAGGATCGTTACACCATTATCACTGTGAGTCTTTCTTATGACTTTATTAAACATGAAGAATCTCACTGTGGGTCTGTCCAGTACCATGTACTCTCACATGTACCTATGTATTGACTTTAGTATCCCCATACTTATAACCAATGAGATGTGGTTATCTTGTCAAACAACATACTAGTCTAACTATGTATTATTATTGTCCTATATAATAATACTCGACTAGGGACCTTTAAGAATATGATATATTATATAATCTCAAGTTCAAGTCATGTACTTAAACTATACAATTTGTATCATGATTCTAAGGACATTTATTATGCTAACAAAATATCGCAGTAATTAAGGTCATAATAAATACATTTATTGAATGATCAACTGACATAAAGATAAAAGAATAATGTATTGCCTCTAGGGCACCTACACTAACAATTATCACATCTCAAGAAGCATCAGAACATACATCTGGCTCTTCAAATTCTGATTCGTCAAGTTCTGATAAGCCAAGTACTGACAGTGCTGAAAATCTAAATACTGAAGGATCCAACTCAGAGAGCATAGTTTCAGGGGGAGCATCAGAAAATGAAACCGAAGACAGCATGAATCATGGGGGAGCATCCAGTTCTAGAGAAAATCTTCCATCTGCAAGGAAGTGGACAAAATCACATACACCTGATTTAATAATTGGAAATCCTGAGGCAGGTGTCAGAACTAGAACAGGTACTTCGAATGAATGTCTTTACAATTCTTTTCTCTCTCAGTCTGAGCCAAAGAAAGTGGAAGAAGCTCTTCAAGATGCTGATTAGGTGCAAGCAATGCAGGAAGAGTTGAATGAATTTGAAAGAAACAAAGTCTGGACCTTAGTGCCAAGACCCAAGAATAGATCGGTTGTTGGTACAAAGTGGGTATTCAGAAACAAAACTGACAGTGATGGCATAATTGTAAGGAACAAGGCAAGGCTGGTTGCAAAAGGATATTCTCAACAGGAGGGAATTGACTATGATGAAACATTTGCTCCAGTTGCTAGGTTAGAAGCCATAAGGATATTCATGGCTTATGCTGCTCACAAAAAGTTTACTGTCTTTCAAATGGATGTGAAAAGTGCTTTTCTCAATGGAGAATTGGAAGAGGAAGTATATGTTGAACAACCTCCAGGCTTTGTAGATTCCAAACATCCTGATTATGTCTACAGGCTTGATAAAGCACTTTATGGACTTAAGCAAGCTCCTAGAGCATGGTATGAGACTTTAGCTCAGTTTCTTCTGGAAAGTGGATTCAACAGAGGAACTATTGACAAAACATTGTTCTATCTCAACCATGGCAAGGACTTACTTTTGATCCAGATTTATGTCGATGATATTATTTTTGGGTCTCCAAATGACAAACTTTGCAAAAAGTTTGCCAACCTAATGCAGTCAAGATATCAGATGAGTATGATGGGAGAACTTAGTTATTTTCTGGGCCTTCAAGTCAAGCAGAGTGAAGAAGGAACTTTTATTTGTCAATCTAAGTACACCAGAAACTTGCTGAAAAAATTTGGAATGCAAGACTGTTCAAGTGCATCCACTCCCATGGCCACTGCAACAAAACTGGATAAGGATACTGGTAATTCAGTAGATATTACTGATTACAGAGGTATGATTGGCTCACTTCTCTATCTAACTGCTAGTAGACCAGATATCATGTTTGCTACCTGTCTTTGTGCAAGATTTCAAGCAGATCCAAGAGAACCTCACTTAACAGCTGTAAAAAGAATCTTTAAGTATCTTAAAGGAACAGCTGATCTAGGATTATGGTATCCTAGAGAATCAGATTTTAAATTAATAGGTTACTCAGATGCAGATTTTGCAGGTTGCAAAATTGACAGGAAAAGCACAAGTGGTAGCTGCCAATTTCTTGGAGGCAGGTTGGTTTCTTGGTATAGCAAGAAACAAAAGTCAATTTCCACATCAACTGCAGAAGCAGAGTATATTGCTGCAGGAAGCTGCTGTGCACAGATTCTCTGGATGAAGAATCAGTTACTAGATTATGGGTTAACGTATTTCAAAATCCCTATTTACTGTGATAATCAAAGTGCTATTGCTATGACAGGTAATCCAGTTCAACACTCTATGACAAAGCACATCAGCATCAGGTACCATTTCATCAGGGAACATGTGGATGAAGGTACAGTGGAATTGCATTTTGTTCCCACAGATCAACAAGTAGCAGATATCTTCACAAAACCACTGTGTGAAGCTACCTTTTCAAAATTGGTAAATGAACTTGGAATGATTTCAGGTTCTTTCTCTAAATCTGCTTAAACTTGTTCTATGTTATCAGACTTTATGATCAGTATTTACAGAATTAATCTCTTTGTATATTCTGTGCATTAATTGATAAATGTCTTTAAGTACTGACTGTTGTCTGATATATGTTTCTAAACTCTGATAAGTGATATGTCTGTTTCAGTAACTATTCAATCCTATGAGGATAACTGTGCTAGATACTGACCTACTAGTCTTCAATAAACAAATGATCCCATGAAAGAAGTAATTATTTCTGTGGAAATCTAATGACACAAGCAAATTCTGATAACTGAGCTTAGTTAAGTTTACTTTGTATATCTTATTACTAAGTCACAAATTAGAATAATGCTACTCATCTGTTTAAGTTCTGATTCTAGTAAAACTGCTGAATGTACTAAGTGCTGATAAACCTCACTTATCAAAAGAAGAAGAACAATAATCAAAGAATAATATCAGGTACTCCTTTGAGATCTAGAGTAAAAATGTGAAAGGTGTAACACCCCCAGATCCGGGGTCGGGGATCCGGGTCGTCACGGTCTTTCTTCCACAATATCACTTCACTTAATTAATAATAATAACCTTATGCTGTGACCCCACACTAACACACACCACAACCCGTTATAGTCTCAGAGATGAAATTTAAATAAGTACAAGTCTTTGAATCCACAATTTAAAAGTTATTACAACCCAAAATGATTACTTGATAAATTTACAGTTAATTGCCATTATCTGCCACAAGTTATAATTATACATAATTTGATTCTCAAAAATAGAATGTCTGATCTACCAATAGATCTACCTCTGCAGCTATAGCAGCCACAACATCATCGGGAAGACGCGGGATGCTTCCCACGCGCTTGCTCTGTGTCTGCTGGAGTCTGGCCATCTTTCCTAACTGTTGTTGTGTGATGAAGAAATAAAGCAAGGGTGAGCAGCAAGCCCACCAAAATAATATATATAATGATTTACAATATATGAGCCTACTCATAATACTCATGAAAGTCTTGGTCAAAAGAAATGAACCAAGTTTGATATCTTAATGCGATGAAGTCGCAAAATATTCAGTATATATACATATATACTTTTCAAAATATTGGAAGTCCTCTTCCATGCATAATATACACAAAGTCCCAGTGTATAACTGTATAAAAAAATATCGTTGCAAGGTGATCTCATATATCTAACCTTGTCTCAACGTTTTTCTGAAAATCTTTGTCATTCATAAGACAATTATTAATTAGATATAAGTTTAAAAGATGAAGTTACAAGATACCCCAATGTACTTATATCTTTCCCAAATACTACTTGAACTACCACCGTTCAAGTTATAAATTAGCTTCAAAAGTTCATCACATAGATGAGACTATAAGACAAGATTTGAATAGATTAAATCTTTAAAATATTATCAAAATAAAATGAAGTTACGAGATACTTCATTTGATGTAAACATCATTTTGAAAACTTGACCCTGCCAACACTCAACAATCGCCCAACCGTAGCCTTTCCATCGAAGTGCTCTGGGTAGTGTTGCAGAAATTATCCAATTGGATGATGAACTCATTACGGGAGTTTACCGCGCCAGGAAGACCACTTACGATGATCAGTCGTAGTAGTACAACCCCACCATTTTCTACATGTAGAGGAGAACCTGTCGGATTTACTTGTCAACCGAACACTGAACTCCTAAGGAATGGACCGCCTTAGCGGAACTTCCAGGCCATTTGGGCCAATATAATAAGGCTGGGCCGGCGCTACTCGACCACTTACGCCACTCCTAGTTCAGATGAAATCCATGACTCTGAAACGTAAAGCTCGTTTCCCCCTTTCCCCAAGTAGAAACTTGTTGATACGGCTCCACCAAGAAGTCGTACCTAGTTGGAAAGGAAAACTCACCGATATTTCCCAGGCGATGCCTGTTAATGGATTAACTTGTTCCAAGAATTTTACTTCCCGAATATTGGGTAAGTAATCAAAAACTCTTTTACCAAGACAGCAACCTTGTTGCGAATATAAAACACACCACCGAGCCGGATCCCCCAGGTTTTGAGCGAGTATTTAAATCCCCTTTTTAAAAGGAAGATCTTAAATATAAAAATAGTTTTGAGATCCGCTCTAACTTTTGAAAATCATTTTAAAGACTCGAAAACACTTTAAAGAGTGTTTGGAGTAAAACTGATTTAATGAAGTAAATCAGTCCCCAGAATATTTAGAAAATGTCTGAATATTATTATTTAAATAATATTCCCATAAAAAAAATAATCTTTATAAAATAATTGAAGTAGAAGTATTAAAACTTATACTTGAAATGAATAGCAAATAATCAAAGATATACTTATACGAAAGTAATATCTTTATTTGAATAATCAAAAATAAGTTTGATTATTGACACCTTATTCTTTAATAAAATAAAGAATATATCTCAGCAAATAATCGGAGTCATAGATCCTCAAATGAATATTCAAATAATATTCAATAAAATAATGTAAAGGAGTCATACGCCTTCGAATAATATTCGAAATAATATTCAATAATAAAATAAAGTTAAAGTTATCGAATAAACCTTATTCGATTAATAGTTTTAAAAACTATATCCATATATATATATAAATAAATATATATATATATAATATACTCGGGAACATCGACTCCCGGTTTAGAAATATGTTCACCTTTTATCCCCTATACTAAGGGTATACGCAACTACTTGCTTATTTCTAGCATAGGTATTATGCAACCATAAGCATTGAAATCAACAGATAGATAACCAGATTACGAAACAGACATGCATATATACCATATTAGCATGCTCCAATATATCGCAAAATTTGCTAATAACAATCATGCAATATCACAAGATAATGCATATACATATATTTACATCACAACAACAGTATAACGGGTAGAAAACTTGCCTGAGCAGCTTGGGGGTGAGAAAGGCTCGGGACGAGTCTGGTAACCTATAAACAACAAGTAAGTTGGAATTAAACCAAAATCACTTGTAAATCTATACTTTAACTAACTTAGACTCTAACGCTTGTTTTGCGCTCACCGATTCGCTTAAGCCACTCGGGTACCCTCGGCTCCACCATTTTTAATAATTTAACCTTTACGAGTTTTAAAGCGATTCCTTCGCGAGTGTCTTACCAACTGCCTAACACACTTACCATAAATGTTTCATACATTAATTAACCCTTTTTGGTCTTTAACCTATGTTTCGAAGTAAGGCGAGGGAAAAAGTTTTGTTCGCGAAACGCCGTTACTTGAAACGGTCGTTTCTCCTAAACCGTGCATCGGAATCGAACGAACTACATATCAAAACGAAGCTCGTAACATGAGCTATCTAAACATGGCAGTGGTCATAATCTAGCAGGGGTTTCTCGGGTCCTAATGTTATGCACAAAAACAGTCCAAAGAAAATCGGACGTTACGACGGCTATGTTTACGCGTTTTCCCAATTTTAAACCATTCAATACCAACCACAAATCAACCCCAAATCAATCATACAACAAACACCCATCCTTATCACATCATAACAATCCCAACCAATTCAATTTAATCTTTCATACTTATGCTTAAACTTAACTTTAATCATTCTTAAGTTCTTTTAAATCAAAACCACAATAATTACCATTCCATTCTTATTCCTCACATGAACTAAAAGCTTTACTTAGGTTCTTTAACTAATTACCAAGATTTACAACTCCAACAATGCAACAAAACCAACTAATCTCTACAACTCAACCAAACTTCAACCAATCAAGCATCATGCTTCACATATGCTATATCAAACACATTCAATCCTAATTACTCAAAACTAAAGCTAGGGTTTGTAGTTTATACCTTCCTTGGAGAGTGGAGAATCAAGAGGATGGCTTGGAATCACCTTTAAAGCCCTTATCCAAGCTTAATCTAAACAAAACTTCAAGAACACAAATTTTAGTTCTTGAAAACACTATTCACCATCTTCTTTGATGATTTATAGAAAAAGATTGGCTTGGAATTAGAAGCTTAAACTTATAGGAAGTATGTAACTTAACTAGGAGAAGCTAGGATAATTACCTTGGAAAATAACAAGTGGAGGAGCTTGGACTTTCAAAATTTAAGAAAACCACCCGAGAGCTTCATGAAGAATGGAGGATTTTGTGTTTTGTTTGATGAAAATGAAATGATTTGCTTGGTTGGTTGATTTTTGTATTTGATTTAGCAAATTACTACCTTGCCCTTGAATTTGTGTGGTCCTTATTCAACCACACCTCCTTCCTTCCCATGTCATGCTTACCTCATCCTCATGATGTCATCCTTCCTTCCTTGTCTTCTTTCTATTGGTTGGATGACATCATTCCCATTAATCCCTTTGATTAACTTCCTAATCGTTTGCCTAATGACCGCTGATCTGTTATACGGTTCGCTTAACTTTCGTTCTCGTTTATCGTTTGAAGGATCATACCCGGGATCTTATCACTTAGGTTCCCTTAACCTTTCTCAATACATTGTATTCCTTTTATGATCCTCTCTTATAATCCTTTAATTTAAATCCTTTTTATCCTGTTACCTTATACTCAAATCTCTCCGTATCTTGTGGATTTCCGGGAAAAACTAAAGTGTTCGGATTTGGATTCTGACGATCTTTACATACACTTATATCCCATATAAAGTACTAATAAAATCTCAGAATATCCATATCAGAACCCCTACATAGTGTGGCACGAAAAGTTTTCTCATTCAGCAAAAACACTATTCATAAGGGTTTCAAAAATTTCCAAAAATTGGGGTTATTACAGTCTCCCCTCCTTAAAAGGATTCCGTCCCGGAATCAGATAGAAATGAATAGGGATACTTTCTTAGTATTGCACTTTCTAACTCTCAAGTAAATTTTCCCACATTGTGGTCCTACCACCAACTCTGCCTAGTTTGATAATCCTTCTCCTAAGCACTTGTCCCTTTTCGATCTATAACCCTTTCTGGTTGCTCCCTATAGGGTATGCCTGGTCGCATGCCTATGCGCTCATATGCCCCTATTTATCTGGCATCCGAATTACATTTTCTTAACATTGATACGTGAAACACGTTACGACCTGCTACATGTTCGGGGTTAGGGCTAGCTCATATGCTAACTTCCCAAACGTCTTAATATATCCAAGGGTCCAAAAAAAATGTAGTCTTAGCTTTCCTTTCTTTCCGAACCTCATCAATCCTTTCCAAGGGGTACCTATAACATTACTAGGTCCCCTATTTCATACTCTTTATCCTTTCGTGTCAAATCAACATACTTATCATGTCCATCTTGGGCTACTACCAGCCGTCCTCTGATTAGATCTATCATATCCTTGGTCCTTTGGACTACTGCGGGTCCGAGCATCTTGCGCTCTACAACTTCATCCTAACATAAGGGAGATCGACATTGTCTTCCCTCAAGGATCTCATAAGGCGATACCTCAATACTGACATATGATCTATTGTCGTAAGAAAACTCAATCCGTGTTAAGTGATCATTCCAATTTCTTTCAAGTCTATTGCACAGACTCTCATTATAGCTTTTATCATTAGAACTTTTGCTTCTCAATACCCATTCTTTTCCAGTTCGTAATCGCTACTACCTTCCGTTCCTAATATTATACTGGTTATACTTTTGCTCGTTAGCGTTCTATAACCTTTTAATAACCACGTCAACCTTAGTATCACGAATGTGTTCCCATTCCGCATACTACCACCACTTTATTACTCCTTTTTCAGTTATTTCTATTTTCCAAAGTTTGATTAATCATATAGAAGTAAAGGAATTTGTTGAGAGATCACTATGATCATGAACACTTGTTATATCGCATAGTTAGTACAGAAGGTGGCCAGCCTTTAGTACTTGACAAGCAATTAAACAACATGTGGTATCCTACTAGGCTTCTATCACAAAGATAGATAGTCATTCGGCAATACCTCCCCTTCTGGAAGGGTTGTTCTTCTCAGCTTACATGAAATGAAAAGAAGAGAAAAGAACGAACTGAAGAGAATTGTATATATGAAAAAAATATACTGCCACAAAATATCTGGCTTGGAACCTACCTCTGAACTATAGAGGTTTGTCATAGGAGAACAAAACATATAAGTATTTATATCAGCATCAAGTATTATAGCATCGCATTTCACGTGCCTAAATATTTTCTCTATCCCGTCCATCATTCTATGGACCCATGCTCTTCCTCGAGCTTATACACAATCACCTTTGAAACTCCCTCGTCATCGAAAATCGAATCTGGGATCTCATTCTATATATCACCGTTACTAGGATTCTATGCTCGCATCGCAACCTTCCTCGTATAATAATATGGCTCTCTATTGATAAGAAAGAATAATTATTCACTAGGTAGATACTCTACTTAATTAGTCTATCAATGATAACTTATACACTACCACTACCCGATTAGTGGTACTCAAACTCAACACCCATTCCAATACAACTCTCACGGTTGTAAACAGCTCATTACTCGCAGAATCATTGCTACCTTACTATGGTCCACCACTGACCTACTGTAGTCATTCATTTTCCTTGAAGTCTTAATAGCTAACCATACGGAGTCTATCCATGTCGTATCAAATCATTCTAAGGAGGTAACATAATCACCACTCCTGATTCATGAAGAACACTCCTGATCCTGACATACATACATGACATGAAGCATATAAAATTGCAGAAGAATTTCAATCAAAGCACCGATAGCAGGTTAATACCATTCTTAATCATATGCCTTCAATAGAAGACTTAACTCGAAGGTTCGTCTAGTCCTTTTGGAAACATGATCCTGGCTTATCCCAAGATAGGACCTCCTAAGATAGATAGCCCGTTCATGGCGATTACACAATTTAAACCTTTACCAACTACTATTACGGTTGGGTATTGCACAGTCATCAGAAGGAATGTCAATCTTCCAAACCATAATACAACCTTCACAGCTTTAACCATCATCACTGTATTCCTCTCGCACGAGCGCCTATAATTATCCTCTTACCTTTAAAGTGTCGGCCACCTCTTTGGCCTTTCCTGATAGTAAAATTTCCTTACAGTCAATGTCACTTTAACCATCTCCAAATAAATTTTCTACCTTATTTCAATCACAGCTTATGTGAAAATGCTTTCCTTAAAATCTGAGGAGTAAAAAAAAAAATCACCATTTTTTTCCATAAGTTATTGCCTCAGTCTTTAGAGGTTAATCACTGTCATGACTGACTCTCAATCATAATTAGAACATCTTTTATCTTAAGTCCTAATTGCCCTGAACAATTTCGACCATTACTGGTTCGATCCATACTTTCTCGTGGTTTAACACGTGCCCCACTTGGCAACATTATAATTACGTCATATTTCCTTTATCAACATTTCTATTCCTGAGAATTTTGAATATTACCTTTCTCCTTGTAAACCTCTAAGGTTATCCTTCAATCGTTCTTCCTGTATTCCCTAGATACAGGGCATATCACAATACCATTTACTAATAGTAGAACCATTGTCTATATACTTCTGCAAAATTTCTCCACTGATTCTTAAAGGTTGTTGTTACCTTAACCCTTTCCCAATTCATACTATCAAAACTCATACTATCCCTATCAAGGGTGAAATGCCAACCTTTATGCATTCCCCTAGGATTCGTTTTAAGTTACCGATGTTCTATCCTTAATTCCACCTTTAAAAAGGTACAAGCATCCTTCCATGGATAAATAAAGTCATATATCCCTGATATGGGTATCTTATTCAATCATTCCCACCTCGATAGTAAATGCCTAATTTCACAATAACATCTGTATACAAAATGAGGTTAATCAAAATGGCCTCCAAAAGATAACAACGGTTATCCGCTTTTCTTGCCTAATCTGGTAACGATAACATGGATGTTCTGGAAGATATTGGTCGTGTTCAACGTGAACTTCTTCTTAATAATTCCTTATTTACTTTTGTTGTTTATCTCAACAGTCACCTCAATGTTGGGATATCTTTCATATCTGGCGTCTCCCTTTCTGGGTATCATGCCACCGGTCTTACACTTCACCTTCTTGAAGGTCACTTCCTTCATCCAATTTTCTTAATTTCTTACTTTCTTATCCCCTTAGTCTATCCGCGTCTCATTATTTATCCTTCGAATTATCTCAAGGTTTCCTCGAATCCTCCCAACTTAAAGGGGGTACAATATATGTATCTCTTATGCCTTCAACCATAAATTTTTAACTCATGGTGGATCATCATCCTGACGATTACATACTTTTCTATTTCTATTGCTATGAGTCTTTAGGGTTTCCTCATACCCAACTCCCTTATCATTCCTCAAACTCTGTTGCCTTTCTATTCCTTTCCACTTCAGTTTCTTTTTATTTTCCTTTCTCTTATCGTTATTTCATGAACCAACACAACATAAGCATTGATTTCGACATCCCGTCATTCTGGATTCGTGCCCTTAGAACGAATCTTGACAACTTTTACAACTTAAATTCATAATTCATCATACTCGTCTGCCTTTGTTCTGGCTCTAAAGCTTTTACACTCTCTCCATAACCTTGGGAATTACTTTCCTGAAAACAATTAACTGAACTTAAATCAGTTTATTATAATCTCTTGCTCCGTGCCTTCCTTGGTCTTTCACCAGCGGGTGGTCTCTCTCTTAGGAGGGTAAGTGACAAAACAGTCTTTTGTGGTTCGTCAATCATTTAGAATCTCAAATGATTCATCTATTTCCTTTAGCCAGGCTCTTGCCTCGACTGGGTCAGCTTGTTCCTTGGAACTCTGAGAGCTTAGCGACTTAAAGGTCATGAAAGAATTTCCCACCGCACTGTCTCCTCAGGGTGGTGGTTGGGGATAATAGTCTAAGTTCTCTTTAGACAGGTCCATGAATTGCCGTATAGGGGTACCATCTCGGGTCTCCTGTCCTTACTCGACTTTTGTTTCCTCAGTCTAAATATTTCTTCCTACTCCCCATAATTGGGGTCATCTTACATAATTTAAATCCTCATTTTCCACTTCATCATGTTATGGGTTCCTTTTGTCTTGGTGGCAACCTCCCTGACTATCACGTTCAGGGTTTGCTCTAACTCTTATTCCTCAAACTAGCTTTCATCTAAGATTTCATCTTTAAGCTCTTAAACCTTTGGAACCCAAATTCTATAGGAATACCTCATTATTCCCTTATCATCTCTCTCGGTATTAATCTCATACCTATTTGTTGGCTCTCTGCCTTCATTCATCACTTTTACTGGCACAATATGTTCTTTTCCAATACTTCGGGCTGTATTGCTTTCTCAAACAGCTTTTCGGTACCGGCTCCGGTTACCTTCACTATTATTTCCAAAATCTCTTATAAACTCTCCCAAAGACATTATCATCTTGAGTCTCTCCTTTTTACTAAGGGCATCAGCCACCACATTGGCTTTCCCCGAATGATAAAGAATCTCCCAATCATTATTCTTGATTAGCTCTAACTGCCTCCTCTGGCATATGTTGAGCTCTTTCTACGTGAAAATGTACTAGAGCACTTATGGCTCAGGTAATTCTCGCACTTCTCTCCATACAAGTAGTGCCTCCAATCTTTAGGGTAAAACTTTTTGCAACGAGCCTAAGCTCATGGGCGGGGATATCGAATTTCATATTACCTTAATTGTCTTGACGCAGACGCGATTATCTTGCTGTGCTAAGAAGCACCCTAATTCCTTATGCGAAGCGTCACTTACAAATCACAAAATCTCCTTTTTCCATCCGGCAACGCCAACATAGGGGCCGTCACCAACCTTTGCTTCAGTTCTTAAAAGCTGTTCTCGCATTTCTCTGTCTATTCGAACTTCTCAGTCTTATGAGTAAGCCGCGTTAAAGGGGGCTACTATCTTTACAAATTTGAACGAACCTCCGGTAGTGATCGACCAATCCTACCTCTGGTAGTTGACCTAACCATGGTCATCAATTCATCAGTGGTCCTTTATCCATTCTTGTCAGGATCCTCCATGGGATCCTCCTCAGCAACTATCCCTTCTAGGACAACATCCTTAATATCAACATCATCCGGTCCTGCATTAGGACACTCTATCGGATCCACAATCCGATCTCCAATTAGTAATAAAATATCATCGCGCTGTTGCTCCTCAACCTCAGGGTTCGGAGTCCCGCTACCATATACGATAACGAACTACGCTCCTATCACGATATTTATAAGGGTTCCCATAAGGGTTTTAACTGTCAGTACTACGTTAGGTAGCCCGACTATGAACTTGGCAAGAGTTCTTATTATCTTTGTGAACTTATTATCTTAACGTCCCATCATCTCTGAGGTTTATAACGCTTAGCTCTGATACCATTTCTGTAACACCCCCAGATCCGGGGTCGGGGATCCGGGTCGTCACGGTCTTTCTTCCACAATATCACTTCACTTAATTAATAATAATAACCTTATGCTGTGACCCCACACTAACACACACCACAACCCGTTATAGTCTCAGAGATGAAATTTAAATAAGTACAAGTCTTTGAATCCACAATTTAAAAGTTATTACAACCCAAAATGATTACTTGATAAATTTACAGTTAATTGCCATTATCTGCCACAAGTTATAATTATACATAATTTGATTCTCAAAAATAGAATGTCTGATCTACCAATAGATCTACCTCTGCAGCTATAGCAGCCACAACATCATCGGGAAGACGCGGGATGCTTCCCACGCGCTTGCTCTGTGTCTGCTGGAGTCTGGCCATCTTTCCTAACTGTTGTTGTGTGATGAAGAAATAAAGCAAGGGTGAGCAGCAAGCCCACCAAAATAATATATATAATGATTTACAATATATGAGCCTACTCATAATACTCATGAAAGTCTTGGTCAAAAGAAATGAACCAAGTTTGATATCTTAATGCGATGAAGTCGCAAAATATTCAGTATATATACATATATACTTTTCAAAATATTGGAAGTCCTCTTCCATGCATAATATACACAAAGTCCCAGTGTATAACTGTATAAAAAAATATCGTTGCAAGGTGATCTCATATATCTAACCTTGTCTCAACGTTTTTCTGAAAATCTTTGTCATTCATAAGACAATTATTAATTAGATATAAGTTTAAAAGATGAAGTTACAAGATACCCCAATGTACTTATATCTTTCCCAAATACTACTTGAACTACCACCGTTCAAGTTATAAATTAGCTTCAAAAGTTCATCACATAGATGAGACTATAAGACAAGATTTGAATAGATTAAATCTTTAAAATATTATCAAAATAAAATGAAGTTACGAGATACTTCATTTGATGTAAACATCATTTTGAAAACTTGACCCTGCCAACACTCAACAATCGCCCAACCGTAGCCTTTCCATCGAAGTGCTCTGGGTAGTGTTGCAGAAATTATCCAATTGGATGATGAACTCATTACGGGAGTTTACCGCGCCAGGAAGACCACTTACGATGATCAGTCGTAGTAGTACAACCCCACCATTTTCTACATGTAGAGG
This sequence comes from Apium graveolens, assembly GCF_009905375.1. Classification (NCBI taxonomy): domain Eukaryota; kingdom Viridiplantae; phylum Streptophyta; class Magnoliopsida; order Apiales; family Apiaceae; genus Apium; species Apium graveolens. Next base: position 21,254 of record NW_027419504.1, read on the forward strand.
AGAACCTGTCGGATTTACTTGTCAACCGAACACTGAACTCCTAAGGAATGGACCGCCTTAGCGGAACTTCCAGGCCATTTGGGCCAATATAATAAGGCTGGGCCGGCGCTACTCGACCACTTACGCCACTCCTAGTTCAGATGAAATCCATGACTCTGAAACGTAAAGCTCGTTTCCCCCCTTTCCCCAAGTAGAAACTTGTTGATACGGCTCCACCAAGAAGTCGTACCTAGTTGGAAAGGAAAAACTCACCGATATTTCCCAGGCGATGCCTGTTAATGGATTAACTTGTTCCAAGAATTTTACTTCCCGAATATTGGGTAAGTAATCAAAAACTCTTTTACCAAGACAGCAACCTTGTTGCGAATATAAAACACACCACCGAGCCGGATCCCCCAGGTTTTGAGCGAGTATTTAAATCCCCTTTTAAAAGGAAGATCTTAAATATAAAAATAGTTTTGAGATCCGCTCTAACTTTTGAAAATCATTTTAAAGACTCGAAAACACTTTAAAGAGTGTTTGGAGTAAAACTGATTTAATGAAGTAAATCAGTCCCCAGAATATTTAGAAAATGTCTGAATATTATTATTTAAATAATATTCCCATAAAAAAAATAATCTTTATAAAATAATTGAAGTAGAAGTATTAAAACTTATACTTGAAATGAATAGCAAATAATCAAAGATATACTTATACGAAAGTAATATCTTATTTGAATAATCAAAAATAAGTTTGATTATTGACACCTTATTCTTTAATAAAATAAAGAATATATCTCAGCAAATAATCGGAGTCATAGATCCTCAAATGAATATTCAAATAATATTCAATAAAATAATGTAAAGGAGTCATACGCCTTCGAATAATATTCGAAATAATATTCAATAATAAAATAAAGTTAAAGTTATCGAATAAACCTTATTCGATTAATAGTTTTAAAAACTATATCCATATATATATAAATAAATATATATATATATAATATACTCGGGAACATCGACTCCCGGTTTAGAAATATGTTCACCTTTTATCCCCTATACTAAGGGTATACGCAACTACTTGCTTATTTCTAGCATAGGTATTATGCAACCATAAGCATTGAAATCAACAGATAGATAACCAGATTACGAAACAGACATGCATATATACCATATTAGCATGCTCCAATATATCGCAAAATTTGCTAATAACAATCATGCAATATCACAAGATAATGCATATACATATATTTACATCACAACAACAGTATAACGGTAGAAAACTTGCCTGAGCAGCTTGGGGGTGAGAAAGGCTCGGGACGAGTCTGGTAACCTATAACAACAAGTAAGTTGGAATTAAACCAAAATCACTTGTAAATCTATACTTTAACTAACTTAGACTCTAACGCTTGTTTTGCGCTCACCGATTCGCTTAAGCCACTCGGGTACCCTCGGCTCCACCATTTTTAATAATTTAACCTTTACGAGTTTTAAAGCGATTCCTTCGCGAGTGTCTTACCAACTGCCTAACACACTTACCATAAATGTTTCATACATTAATTAACCCTTTTTGGTCTTTAACCTATGTTTCGAAGTAAGGCGAGGGAAAAAGTTTTGTTCGCGAAACGCCGTTACTTGAAACGGTCGTTTCTCCTAAACCGTGCATCGGAATCGAACGAACTACATATCAAAACGAAGCTCGTAACATGAGCTATCTAAACATGGCAGTGGTCATAATCTAGCAGGGGTTTCTCGGGTCCTAATGTTATGCACAAAAACAGTCTAAAGAAAATCGGACGTTACGACGGCTATGTTTACGCGTTTTCCCAATTTTAAACCATTCAATACCAACCACAAATCAACCCCAAATCAATCATACAACAAACACCCATCCTTATCACATCATAACAATCCCAACCAATTCAATTTAATCTTTCATACTTATGCTTAAACTTAACTTTAATCATTCTTAAGTTCTTTTAAATCAAAACCACAATAATTACCATTCCATTCTTATTCCTCACATGAACTAAAAGCTTTACTTAGGTTCTTTAACTAATTACCAAGATTTACAACTCCAACAATGCAACAAAACCAACTAATCTCTACAACTCAACCAAACTTCAACCAATCAAGCATCATGCTTCACATATGCTATATCAAACACATTCAATCCTAATTACTCAAAACTAAAGCTAGGGTTTGTAGTTTATACCTTCCTTGGAGAGTGGAGAATCAAGAGGATGGCTTGGAATCACCTTTAAAGCCCTTATCCAAGCTTAATCTAAACAAAACTTCAAGAACACAAATTTTAGTTCTTGAAAACACTATTCACCATCTTCTTTGATGATTTATAGAAAAAGATTGGCTTGGAATTAGAAGCTTAAACTTATAGGAAGTATGTAACTTAACTAGGAGAAGCTAGGATAATTACCTTGGAAAATAACAAGTGGAGGAGCTTGGACTTTCAAAATTTAAGAAAACCACCCGAGAGCTTCATGAAGAATGGAGGATTTTGTGTTTTGTTTGATGAAAATGAAATGATTTGCTTGGTTGGTTGATTTTTGTATTTGATTTAGCAAATTACTACCTTGCCCTTGAATTTGTGTGGTCCTTATTCAACCACACCTCCTTCCTTCCCATGTCATGCTTACCTCATCCTCATGATGTCATCCTTCCTTCCTTGTCTTCTTTCTATTGGTTGGATGACATCATTCCCATTAATCCCTTTGATTAACTTCCTAATCGTTTGCCTAATGACCGCTGATCTGTTATACGGTTCGCTTAACTTTCGTTCTCGTTTATCGTTTGAAGGATCATACCCGGGATCTTATCACTTAGGTTCCCTTAACCTTTCTCAATACATTGTATTCCTTTTATGATCCTCTCTTATAATCCTTTAATTTAAATCCTTTTTATCCTGTTACCTTATACTCAAATCTCTCCGTATCTTGTGGATTTCCGGGAAAAACTAAAGTGTTCGGATTTGGATTCTGACGATCTTTACATACACTTATATCCCATATAAAGTACTAATAAAATCTCAGAATATCCATATCAGAACCCCTACATAGTGTGGCACGAAAAGTTTTCTCATTCAGCAAAAACACTATTCATAAGGGTTTCAAAAATTTCCAAAAATTGGGGTTATTACAAAAGGGACGACCCAAGTGCATTGCTGGTATTAAGTAAATATGCATTAGAAAAGCAAAATATTTTCTTGGTGACTTTTCACACTCTATGATTACTGGAGAAATACTCTGATAATAGCATAAATTCTGATAAACAGTCGTGACTCACTTACACTGAGAAGCCTCTGTAAAATAGAATTTCAAAAGATGCATAAAATTAGCACAAAAACAGTAGAGGTGAACTCATGCATGAACTCATTTATCAGTAGGTTTCAGGATAATGACAGCTCTTTAGCAAAATTTTAATTATGACTTATTTCTAAGATGTACTGAAGTAGATCAGACTTTACTCTTTGTCTGTTATTTAGCTTAATGCACACACACATCACTCCATATGAATGATGAAATTTCTGTGGTGGTCTATGTTATTTTAGATAAACAGTCATTGTGTCACTTCTGCACAAATTCTGAGGACAAGTTCTAGTTACACGTTCTGATGATTAAGTTCTGACGTTCATAACTACGAACTTGTATGAGTATTTACTAAGATAGATATTCCTTGTTCGAGTTAAGACATTATGTTCTGATGACTGTTAAGTTCTGGTTAGGTCTAAGTTCTGATTTTTCAGTCTAACCCTTTACTTGACTTATCTGTGAGTAAATTTGGTAACAGTCTCAGATTAATTTCGAAATGTTGAAGTGGAAGATTAATAGTCTATGGTTAAAACATAATGGCACTCGTCCTTGAACAGATCACTCTGTTACATGTGCACATTCCTTTTCCAATGACTGTTATTCTTTTTCAAGGTCTAGGGAGACGAGGTAGAATTAATTCTACCTGTCTGCATTTCAATATCTTTGTGTCTCTTGGCATTCTCTTGCCTATATATGCAACCACTTCACATCAGTCTTTCCATCACATTCTTCTCACACACTTATCCTCCTTCTTCTGTCAAAAACACAATGGTTCGATACAACATGTTTTGAACACACAAACCTTCACAATGGAGCTCAGTTGTGCCGAGTGGCAGCAGGAGTGGCATATAACAGCCATTCCTGAGGAGATCTGGGACTCTGTCCCACAGGAGGTGCTGGCTCACCTTCTATTCTTCGAGATGGATTACCATCGCCATCTGGAGCGCCTGGAGGAGGAAAGGCGGGAAGCTATCCGTCAGCAAGAGCGAATCATTCGACTCGCTATCTTGTTTGTCGACGATAGGAAGAGGAGGATGACTTAATCTCGTCTTCTTCCTGTTCTTCCTCATCCTCAGCTTTGTCAGGCTTCTTAGCTAGGACTAAAGCTGTTGACGTTAGGATTAGAAGCTTAGGGAAAATCTTGTATTGATGTAATTTCCTATTTCATATATGTATTGACTTGATATATTAATGAAAACTGTTTTTACTTCAAGATTTGTCTCTGAGTTATTTTATCTGTGTTGTTAATCCTGCTTGATATTCTGATGACCATTTAAATTTTGTTTTTATTTAAGTTCTGATTCTTTGTCAGCACTTATTCATCGAAATTATCTCGGTCATTTTTAACATGATTCATTTTCAGAATATTAATGTTGCAGTGAAAACAATTCAATCAGTGCTAACAGTTTTCAATTTTGAATTAAACCTGTGTCTCTTGATAACTGAAATGGTTTTTCCTTGAATCAAGGCAACTGGAATAAGTAATCATTCCTGTTTTCTCGAGCCCAGTAACTATCCGTTATTACTGCATGTCTGACAGGTGTCCAACTGGTAACATTTTCTTCGAGTATAAGAACAACAGAGAGAAGATTTCTTTAATCTTTTACTTTCTTTATACTTTATCTCTCTTCTTACTTTACTCTCTTTCTCATTCTTTCTCCCGTTGGTTTTTCATACAGACATATCTCACACACCTAACAGGCATACTTGAATTTCAATATTTTTTCACATGGCACCAAGGATTTAATCATTGATGGAGCAAAGTTTGTTCCAAACAACTATGCTGCAATTCTTGATCATGCTGAAGCTCCATCTGAATTGCATTTTGTGCAAGATCTTCTTGCACATAGTGAGGTTGGGTACGCCTTAACTCAGCCTGAATTATTTTCAAGTCAACAAGTTCTGCGGTTCTGGAGGACTGGAGTTTATGATGATGGTGGTAACGAGGAACTCCCAGTATTTCTTCCAAGTGGGTGATTCTTCCTATGAGTCACTCCTGGTACAGTACGAGGCATTACATCTTCCAGAGATTGTACCTTCTTAACAGAGGAATCAGACCTTCGGGGGTTACTGACTGATTTGGGATATGAAAAGAGGTCTGACGAAACTTGGACAGTTGAAAGGGCTAATATCAGAAGAGAATGGAGTTTCTTCTCGATTGCATCACCAAGGCTTTTGGCAACAAGTGTTCAAATTGATAGCCATCCCAATTCTGAGTCAGCACATCGGGGTATGCTATTATCCATCAAAACTCATTTTGATTTTGCAACTGGATAATTGGTTTTATTGGGGATAGGATGACAGAGGATCGA
>NW_027419505.1:0-26799 GCF_009905375.1 Apium graveolens
GCCTGTTAATGGATTAACTTATTCCAAGAATTTTACTTCCCGAGTGTTGGGTAAGTAATCAAAAACTCTTTTATCAAAACAGCAACCTTGTTGCGAATATAAGAATACATCACGGAGCCGGATCCCTCAGATTTTTGAGCGAGTATTTAAATCCCCTTCGAAAGGAAGATCTTAAATTCGAAAACGAGTTTTGGAATCTGCTCTAACTTTTAAAATTATTTTGAAGACTCGAAAACATTTTTTAAGAATGTTTGGAGTAATGCTGATTTAATAAAATAAATCAGTCCCGATATATTAGAAAATATCTGAATATTATTATTTAAATAATATTCCCACAAGGATAATCCTTATTAAAATAACTGAAGTAGAAGTTTTAAAACTTATACTTGAAATGAATAATAAATAACCAAAGATATACTTATACGAACGTATGATCTTTATTTGAATAATCGAAAATAAGTTTGATTATCGAAACATTATTCTTTAATAAAATAAAGAATATTATTTAGTAAATAAGCGGAGTCATAAGTCCTCAAATGAATATTCAAAATATTATTCATTAAATAAAATAAACGGAGTCTTAAGTCCTCGAATGAATATTCAAAATAATATTCATTAAATAAAGTAAGCGGAGTCATAAGTCCTCGAATGAATATTTAAAATAATATTCATTAAATAAAAAACGGAGTCTTAAGTCCTCGAATGAATATTCAAAATAATATTCATTAAATAAAGTAAGCGGAGTCATAAGTCCTCGAATGAATATTCAAAATAATATTTATTTAATAAAATAAGCGGAGTCATAAGTCCTCGAATGAATATTCAAAATAATATTCATTAAATAAAATAAAGTTATCGAATAAACCTTATTCGATTAATAGTTTTGAAAACTATATCTATATATAAATATAATATATATATATATATATATATATATATATTATACTCGGGAACATCGACTCCCGGTTTAGAAAATGTTCAACTTTGGGTCCCCTGTACTAAGGGTATACGCAACTACTGCTTATCTCTAGCATAGATATTATGCAACTTATAAGCATTTGAATCAAGAATAAGATATCAAGATTACGAAACAGACATGCATATATACCATATCAGCATGCTCCAATATATTGCAAAATTTGCTAATAACAATCATGCACTTATCACAAGATAATGCATATACATATATTTACATCACAACAACAGTATAACGGGTATAAAACTTGCCTGAGTGCTCCGGGGTAGACTTAAGCTTAGAGTGGGTCCGGTAACCTATGAACAACAATATAAGCCGGAATTAAACCGCGGTCGCTTAAGAAACTAGACTTTAACCAATTGAACCCTAACGTTTGCTTATGGTCATTTCTACGCTTAACAAATCACATAAGTCGTTCGAGTACCCTCGGCTCCACCATTTTTAATAAATTAAATATTACGAATTTTAAGGCAACGCTTTCGCGAGTACCCTACCAACTGCCTAGTCCACTTTACATAATTGTTTCATACTCCAATTAGTCATTTAAGGGCCTTAACCAAGGTTTCAAAGTAAGGCGAGGGGTAATGTTTCGTTCGCGAAACGCCGTTACTTAAAACGGTCGTTTCTCCTAAACCGTACATCGGATTCAAGCGAACCACATATCAAAACGAAGTTTACGACATAATCTAACTAAACATGGCAAAGTCACAGATTCAATAGTTAGCTCTCTGTCCCAAACACTAAGAACAAGCAGTTGTATGCAATTGGGCATTACGACGACTATGTTTACGCGATTACCAAGTTTTAAACCACTCCAAACAACCACCATTCAACTCACAACCAACAATACAACCAACCCTCATCCAAACCCTACTACATCAGTCCCCAAACCTCAAGATTTTCCAATTTATACAACCCCACACATGAACTACTAGCTATACTTAAGTTTCATTAACTATAAACAAGATTTCAACATCTAAATTACTACAAATCCAATCCAAACTCTAAACACACAAGCATCATGCTTCTCATTTACTATAACCATCAAAACCATCATAATACTCAAAGTAAAGCTAGGGTTTGGAGGTGTTATACCTTCCTTGGAGTGATTAAAGTAGCTAGGAAGTTTTAGGGAGCCTCCTACAAGCTTGATCTTTCCAAAGAAATCAAGAACACAAAGTTAGGTTTTGAAGTTTCTAAACGTCAGATTGAAAGAAATGTCAAAACGAGGGTCTTACCATGCTTATTTGGACGAGACTTGTGAACAAGAGTTGTAGGCCATCTCTATACCTTTCCAAAGCGCTATAGAACATACTATTTGAGTGAGTATTGAAGGAGATATGGTAGTTTAAAGTTGCTGCTCTGGTTTTGGCCGAGAGCTTTTGTTCTTGGAAAGAAAAAGTCAACTTCTAATTTGTGTTTGTGTTTTTGATTTGTTTTGCTTGGTTGTTTCCTTTTGTTTTGCTTTATTACCTTTTAACCATGGTAAAATTTGTGTGGCTTGTAAATCAACCAACAATCCCTCCATTTGTCATGCTTATGTCACCATGTCTATGTCATCCATTTGCCACATGTCTCTTCCTTGTGGTTTGATGATGTCACAATCCTTGCCTTCTTGTACAAGCTTGTCTCTTGGTCGTTTATTTATTTTACGGTTCGCTTAACTTTCGTTCTCGTTTATCGTTTGAGAGATTATACCCGGGATCTTATTACTTGGGTTCCCCTAAACCCTTCTCAATAAATTATATTCCTTTTATGATCCCCTCTTATAATCCTTGAATTTAAATCCTTTTTATCCTGTTACCTTATACTCAATTCTTTCGGTATCTGGTGGATTTTTGGGAAAAATCAAAGTGTTCGATTTGGATTCTGACGATCTTTACATACACTTATATACCATATAGAGTACTAATAAGACCTCAGAATATCCATAAAAGAATTGCTACATTGTGTGGCATTAAAAGTTTTCTTATTCAGCAAAATAACTAGTCATAAGGTTTACAAAAAGTCCAAAATTTTTGGGGTTATTACACACATATATAACTATGCAAGAACACATAGATATTTTACTCAATTTACTTTATATAAGATATAAAGAAATTATGCTACAACTTTCAAGAAAAAACAATGTTATTCTTCTTGGCTACTTCCCAAGAACAAGCTCTAGAGTTTGGCTTATAGAGAGAGAAAATATATTACAAAACGAATCTCCTATTGGTTACACAGAACTAATAATTGTAAATGCATTATATATAAAAAATAATGTAGTACTAGGTGTGCACGTTGCACCTTTGTAGATTTTAGGACCACTTTTTTCTTTTGTACGCTCCTCCTCTTTTGCTGTGTATTTGTTCTTTTCTTTCTCTCCAAGTTTAAGTATAGGCTTGACACATATTCACGGACCCCTCCATGTACAATGTGTTGTAGTGGTATGTTTCTTATTTTCTTGTAAATTTGTACCTTCGTTCGTTTGTCACGATATAGTACAACTTGGATTTCATGATCTTGAATAACTTTAACTTTTTGATATAACATCTTTCTTGATTTCACGGTATAGCACATAGTTAGATTTTTCGATCTAGAGAAAATTTGGACTTCTCCATATAGACCAAATTTGAACTTCATAATATTGTGGATCAGACTTTACTACTTGGCTTTGATGAACTTCACTACATAGCTCTTCTAGACTTCACGATATTGGACTTGGAGGAATTTCTACAACTTATTGACTTCAAAAAGTTTTCTATCCTCAAATTCCAGCTTGAACAATTTCACATAAGTTGTTCCAAATTGATTTATTCTATATCTACTATTTAGAGAAGTGTTGCATAGAGATCCCTAAGTTAATATAGAAATCTGATGCTATAACCTAACAATAACAATAATTCACACTAACCTTAGCCCTATACTATCAACAGTGACCCTTTACCCTTCTTCCACATTCATTTTATAATTAAAAAATTAAAGAAAAAATCTAAAGATTTGTGGATACCCTTTTCTGAAAACTTATAATTTGGTCATTTTTTATTTAAAATCTTTAAGCAAATTTATAAAATTAGTTATTTTATATTTACTTGTGTTAAGAAATTATTAAAAAAATTAATTAGTAATGTAATATTTATTTATAATGATAAATGATTTTTACGATGATATCCTTTATTTAAATCCGCGCGATATTTTCTTGCAATGATATTGTTGTAGTTAAACCATTTATTTTTGTCCTTGTTATTTTTGACATTTATTTTTATTAAGTAGTACAAAAGTTTATCAAACTTAACTATAAATAAACATCTATTACTTTGTTCTTTAAATAATGAATTAAAGATTCTTTTCAGTATTTATATTTATAATTAATTCAAGATTTTTCCCATATACTCTAATTTTATTTTCTTTATACCTTATTTATCTTTTTTACATTCTTTGCCTTTATTACGATTAATTGAAAATTCTTTTTTAATATGTCCACACATATTAAATTCAACATTATATTGTTTGATTCTATCTTATATCTTTTAATTCACCATTTGAATTTATTTGATTTGAAAATTTCTACACTGGATCTCTACCCGTGGAAAATTTTGTGAAAGGCGCAAATGTTGAGAAGTCAGAATATAGTGTCTTTCTTCTTATATATTTGATTATATCTTTGCAGTGAAAGAATGATTCAAAAGAATAATTAATTGATTACTGCCTCTTCCATTTTAATTTTTATGTATAATATGTGCAAATTTTCTTTTACTATCTTTTTATATTCTTATGTCCTTAATGTAAATTGTTGTCATTTTCGGCTTAGTGATGAATTTCGTTTATAGTTGCTAAAGGAATCGCGGGTTGCATTCTGGCTTGAGTTCCGCTCCAGGATGATAAAGCATCCAAGGTGGAATCAATAATAACCTGCACATATCTTATAGTAATATCATTTATGAATATTTATTTTAATAAATATTAATTTTATGTACATGCGAGTCTTAATTCAAGATCTTATATATGCATTTGAGGTTAATTCAATTCATTTTCAGTCTCATTTGAAAGAAGCCACACTAATACTAGAATCACTTCAAATATCCGTGAAACTGCCACCACAAAATCTGAGTTAATATTCACTTTGTGTGTTTTTTTTTATCTTATTCATGTGCTTTATTAATGTTCAAAAATATTTGGTGGTCAAAATAGCAGGAAATTTATGTATATATTATTTATGCATGTGCATGTATTTTAATTCTCTCCCCATATATGGTCTTTTCATATAAAATTATCTTCCCTTTATTCTTTTTATTTTTCTTTTTATTTCGCAGGAAAGAAATGGGAGATTATGTGCAGTCAATGATCAAACTGAGAGCGACCCTATCGGAATTGCTATCTGAAGCTTTAGGGTTAAGCAGTGACTATTTGTCGCGCATTAAATGCATGAAAAGTGAGTTCTTGACCTGGTTATATTATCCGGCTTGCCCTGAGCCTGATCTTGCCTTTGGAGCTCCACGGCATTCAGACCCTACATTTCTAACTATACTACTACAAGACACAATTGGTGGCCTCCAATTTCTTCATCAAGATCACTGGGTTGATGTTCCTCCAATTCCCGGTGCTCTGATAGCCCACATTGGAGATCTTATGCAGGTAGCTGTATACTTTATTTTTTTTTAAATTATATAAAAGTTACAATTCTGATACTGTCGTACTCTGTATACTGCTGAGTTTTCCAGAACCAACAGAGCGATTTTTTATTTTCAAATTTTTTAAATAACTCTTTTTCCTTACTTTGTGAGTACAGATTATTTCAAACGACAAATTCAAAAGTGCAGATCATAGAGTACTGGCACACAGTGATCAAATAAGGGTATCAGCAGCATGTTTTCTGTATCCGAGTGCTAAGAACTTACTGAAGCCATACGGCCCGATAATGGAGCTTATGTCTGACAGCAACCAACCTATGTACAAGGAAATAGTGCCCTTGGAATATGCACTCTACCATCAGTCCAGAGCAATGTATGGTACACCAACGCTTTCTCACTATAAGCTATGAAAAAATGGCAGACAGGCAGTTGCAAGAAAAAAAGTAGCAGTGTTTGTTTGATGCTAGGCTGTTAATTTTCCGGGACAGTAAAAATGGTAATATAGCTCATGCCTGTATAAATTTATCAAAATCCAGAATGTTTGCTATATTTTTTTATTTCGTAATAATAACAACACAGCAGACATTAAGCTTTCAAAAGAAATTTTAAATTAAAACTTCATTTGATAGTTCATTATACAGCACCACATCTTAAAATTACACGAATTCAACATGACACTATCACAACTCTCACGAAACTTCACCAAGAAGAAAAACCAAACAAAGATCCGCTCCCTTGCAGCACCATACGATTTTGCAGTGGCAAAAAGATCTGATAGAACAAAAAATCGAAAACCACTCGTGTAGAGACCAAAAAAGAGAATTATACTTTAAGGACCATTCTTCTAGGTTTATAGTGTGTTGTCTTCTAAACAGTCCTATCTGTTAAACGTCACAGCCCTTGAACATAATGCCTTTTGTTGCAATATCTTCAAGAGTGAGCACAGTGCATTTGTCCATGTTCATATTGTCCTGCCCCAGCAAAGAGTATCAATTTAAAAACAATTTAAACATAATAAATTACATTTGTAACATAAAACCAGTCAGGTCCAAGGATATGAAAATAAAGGATTGTAGAAATAGTCTTTTATTAAGTTGATTGTTCTTTGCAACTTGAAATGCAATAGAATCAAGAAGTTGCCATGGCACGTTTAACAAAGAATAGTATATCCACCACATAGTATATCGAGATTTTCCCATTGTAGACTTCTGTACCGTCCTTTAATACGTGTCCGTTTGGGAAATTTTAATATAATTAACTTATAACTTAAGTTGAATAAGCGTCTGATAAGTGATAAGTCATAACTTGATAAATGCTTATAAGTTATACAAATGTTTGGATAATTTAATTTATAAGTTAGATTTTTTTAATTAAATAAACTAAAATAAATAATTTTTAAATATATTATCTTAATTCTTATATTTTAAGTTTGATTGACATTTTAAAAAAAATATATTTTAAAACTAAAACTGATAAAAAAATTAAAAATAAAAATAAGTTAAGATTAAGTACCTCGTTATTAACATTCAACTTATCAGTTTATAACTTGTAAATTCAACTTATAAGTTGGGTCGACAAACACTCGTCAATAAGCTGTTGCGGGCTTATAAGCCAATAAGCTTGCTTATAAGATTTGCCAAACATGTCCATTGCTAACCCAAGCTCCTTATTGTTTTCACAATTTCAAGAAAGGGGCTGCGATCCTCACATAGCATCTAGATACAAGTACAAAGACTTATTTCAATATATTCTAGATAATGGGAATGATCACTCCCCTCAAACATCCAAAGATATAAAAAGAAGAAGAAGATCGCCCGTTTTCGGAGAGTAGCCCGCTTCCCATTACTCACTAGGGCATTTCAAAAGAATCATTTGTAATGTTTTAATAAGTACACAACGGTTTTCAACTGCACTCCCAAATTTAACTTTTACCAACATTTGCCCACTTGCAACAATATGTTCTACCGTCACCGGTAAAACTCTTAAGTGAATTCCCACTTCCATTGCCCAGCTTGATCCTTGCTCATAACTGAAAGATCCACATGTAACAATTTCCTGGTCAACCAATTGCAGAATTCTACCGGAGTAAATTACCAAGAAAGAATAACTAATATCATAGACTCTAACTTTTTGTTTGCTAAATTTTTATCTCTGAAGTATCTTATTCCCTTGTAGAAAGTGTTAAATCCAGAAAGGGGTTTTATACAAAAAGTCATGATTTTGGAAATGAATGTCTAATAAATTATAGCAAAGACTTATAGAAAGATATATACTTGCATAAGAATTTTTTATGAGATCATCAAATTTTATTCAAAATACATTAAATGATGAACATTGAGGCACACCGATTAGAATGGCAAAAGAAATGGTCCACATAACATACCTTGGACCCATGTGGCACGAGTTCCCGCAATTCCTTAATACAATCTTGTATTAACTGTCTACATTTTTTGCCATTATTAATCGAGGCCTCTCCTTTTGTTTATTAAACTTACTATAGCTTGCAGATGATAATGCTTTTGGTAACCTGCCATGCATCATTGGCTTCAGATGTACGAATGGAGTAATTTGCGTTCTCTTCAATAATGGAAGAATGTTATTTTAGTGAATAATCTGCTGAAGAGATGCCATGTGCGTCATTGGTGTGAGGCTCTAAAACTTTGTCAAATATCAGCAAGGAATTTACTTATCCCGATTTAGTATCCTCATGCTTAACTTCAGTAGCATTTATTCAAGCTTCAACCAGCACTGTTTCTAATAGATGTTCCACACATGAGTTCACTATCGTAAGATTACTAATGCAAGTTCTGTCATCAGGTATCTGAACAACTATTTCAGTCTTCTGTTTTTTATTTTTGGGAATAGTGCTTCATGAATCCCACGACCAACAGAAAAATTTGAACACAGATCACACTTATTTATGTGATTACCCTCTATAGTAATCTTCCCAGCTGTAGCCATTGAGCAAAGATAGATCATCATTATTCTCTGTGCCCACTACCGAGTCCCAAAAGACACTACTGCTGTTACATTTCTTGCTGACAATGTTTTCATTTATATGTTGCAGATATTTGCAAGATAAGATACAAGTGGATCCAAACTTTCAAAAACCCTCGAGATTGACTTCTCAGGTTTCTGATTCGTATTCGTAACTTCTGTCTTCCATATGTATTAATATGGTAACTGACTTTTCAAGTTTCTCAGATTGCTGCATCATTAAAACAATAAAATTACAGCATTTATCCAACTTTTCCCTTTCATCACCCTCACTTACCAGGGTTCTAATATTCTCGTCTCGTCATTTAAGTGTATCTATGAAAGTTTGTTCGATTGTGTTTGTGGGTGTATATAAAGTGTAAGAAAATGATGAAGTCATGTAGAAACATACCTAGATATTTAGAAATTGAAGGTTGAGGAAGTAGGTTGGGCCGCGTGCGAGTCTTAACTTTACATTAGTATGATATTTTTTGCTTTGGGCCAAAACCACACGAATTTATTTTTAGGCACATCCCAAAAGGTCATACTAACAGAGTTAACTCGCTGCTTATTAACAACCAATCTGCCTCTCCCACAAATGATGTAAGACAACTCCTAACAACCTCTAGATGTACGAATGGAGTAATTTACGTTCTCTTCAATAATGGAAGAATGTTGTTTTAATGAATAATCTGCTGAATAGATACCATGTGCGTCATTGGTGTGAGGCTCTAAAACTTTGTCAAATGTCAGCAAGGAATTTACCAATCCCGATATAGTATCCTCATGCTTAACTTCAGTAGCATTTATGCAAGCTTCAACCACCACTACTTCTAATAGA
The DNA here is from genome assembly GCF_009905375.1 of Apium graveolens. Classification (NCBI taxonomy): domain Eukaryota; kingdom Viridiplantae; phylum Streptophyta; class Magnoliopsida; order Apiales; family Apiaceae; genus Apium; species Apium graveolens. Next base: position 9,407 of record NW_027419505.1, read on the forward strand.
TGTTCGGCACATGAGTTCACTGTCGTAAGATTACTAGTGCAAGTTCTGTCATCAAGTATCTGAACAACTATTTCAGTCCTCTGTTTTTTATGTTTTGGGCATACTACTTCATGAATCTCACAACCAGCAGGAAAATTGGAACACGGATCACACTTATTTATGTGATTACCCTCTCTATAGTAATCTTCCCAACTGTAGCCATTGAGTAAAGATAGATCATCATTATTCTCTGTGCCCACTACCAAGTCCCAAAAGCCACTACTGCTGTTACGTTTCTTGCTGACAACATTTTCATTTATATGTTGCAGATATTTTGCAAGATAAGATTTAAGTGGATCCAAACTTTTAAAAACCCTCGAGATTGACTTCTCAGGTTTTTGATTCATATTTGTAACTTCCGTCTTCCTTACGTATTAATATTGGTAACTGACTTCTCAGGTTTCTCAGATTGCTGCATCATTAAAATAAATACTGCAGCATTTATCCAACTTTTCCCTTTCATCACCCTCTCTTATCAGGGCTCTAATATTCTCATCTTGCCATTTAAGTGTATCTATGAAAGTTTGTTTTATTGTGTTTGTGGGTGTATATAAAGTGTAAGAATATGATGAAGTCATGTAGAAACATACCTAGATATTTAGAAATGGAAAGTTGAGGAAGTAGGTTGGGCCGCGTCTCAGTCTTAACTTTACATTAGTATGATATTTTTTGCTTTGGGCCAATACCGCACAAATTTATTTTTAGGCACATCCCAAAAGATCATACTAACGGATTTAACTCGCTGCTTATTAACAACCAATCTGCCTCTCCCACAAATGATGTAGGACAACTCCTAACAGTCTTCCCTTTATACATCGAGAATGAAACCTGCTAAACCTTTATTCTATCTACATTTCTCATCAAACAACTTTAATTCAAACCAACACTACTACTTATCCTGCTACACCTGATCTGGTAACTCAAAGCTCTTTTCTGGGATAGGGATGAACACTCTTGGTATAAGAGGGTCCCGCTGCTTGACTCGCTTCTTGACTATGCGGTTCTGATGGATTACATTCTCTACCTTGACTGAAAAAAAATAGGAATAACAATAAAAGATGGTGAGCCAAAAATTGCTCAACAAGCCTGTAACAATATGTGGTAACAAGAGAAAATAAATGAATCGAATTCTGATGGTTTGAACAACCATTTCTATATGTATGGAAAAATAAAGTGCCATTACTGGCGAGTGCCAAATGAATGGGACTGGAAACAAGAACTAACTATACACTATAACATGCTGATCAGTCAGGATACAGTGCGGATCTATACCCACCTATAGACCCAACCAACATAGGGAGTACTCAGGAAACTACGACTTATTAATTAATGGTCTGGGTAAAACCCAATCCGTATGGTAACCATCCAGTCCAAAGATGAGCATCGGAATAATCGGAATGCTTTTGATGTATCCCAACATTAGGATATATCATAATATATGTAACAAGGGTGAAAATATTGGAATATGAATAGAGGATTCAATAAATTTGGAGAAATCAAGAATCGAAATGAAATAGAAACAAGAATCAATAATTGTGTATCAATTTTGTATCATTGTATATGAACAAGAATTATCAATGTGTAATTGATATGGAAAGTAGGATATATTTTACTATTCTGAATTTAGAATAGGGGAAAAACTTGCCTGGCGCATACTTAACCTGGTTCAACTCACCGCCTTTGGTCTCCTGCTTGATTTGCCTTGCTGATACTGAATCAATCATGGAAAGGTAGTCATTTAGATAACTTACTACATACGCGTATCTCAAATTGATACCACGTAACCCTAATAATCTACCCATGCGTTTCTATCTGACTCGCGTATATAAATATAAAGAATTATATAACACATAAGGTTCACATAATCATGTAAAGCACATAGCACATAAGGCACATAATTGATTTTAATCTGACAATTATTTTTTAGAATCGATACTAGACTTATACCCATATTAACTAACCCTATTTGGTTTTATTTATAATTTTTCGGGATTTATTTGACCCGATTCTACCTATATTAGGGCCTATAAACCTTTAACTATCACAAGATGACTTTCTTTCGGAAGAAATTATAATTTGCAATTATTTTTTGGATTTGTTTCATTTTTCTGAATCTAAGGGTCTTCATTTCACTCAAATCAGACTAACGGTTTAATTATTATGAATTAAACAAGATTTAATTAATATAATAATTATAAATATTTAATTATAATTGAATAATCCTTAATTATATTTTTAAATAATTATTTAATAATTATTATATTTTTAAATTATTATTCCCTAATTATTAGGATTAATTACAATTATTTACAAATTATTATCACTTACTTGATTAGATCAATTATCTACAAATAAATAATCGATGCAACTAACAGTTACGTTATTCATCGAATAAGTAATTATTATTCGCAACATAATCTAGCTCAACGATCAACTACTCGTATAAATATGAGTTACTCGCATTCCTCGTATACCTATCAACTTATTATTACTGATAATTATAATTTATTACCACTTATACGATTAAATCGATCATCTGTATTTAACTATTCGATTCGAATAATTCTTACGATATTCCTCGAATAATTAACTATCGCTCTAATAATAATAATAATAATAATATTATATTATTATTATTATAATCCAACATATCGTTCACTTTTTCGGATAGGTACGAGTTATTCATATTATAGAACTAATTATCGAATCTTTAATCATATTATTCAATTATTTTTAATCCTTATTATTAATTAACTACCTAATTATTAATTAAAAAATAACTAATAATAATTAGATAAATAATTAAATAATCAAACAAATAACTAATTTCAAATTTCTAAATTATTAAAATATTTCTGAAAGTATTAATAATATTTTTCAGAATTTAAAACTTATTTTTATTTAATTTTTATAATTTTTAAAACTGATTTTTGATTTTATAAAATATAATTAATAATTAAAAATCCAGAAAGAAAACAGGGAATGGAAATCGGGTTTTGAAGATCAAACCCAGGTCGAATTCTGGGTTGAAACCGGGTCGAACCCGGGTCCTCAAGAACAGCCTAGAACCCCGCTAGGGTGGCCGTTTCTGGCGAGCTTTCCGGCGAGCCTAAACCCCGGCCAAAACATAATGATTTCGACTCGTTTAAGCTGCAACATCGTTCCTTTCTTCTCTCACCGTACAACCACCCTCTCCATCGCAACCGACGACCACTCCATCCCGTTCTCCGGCCAAAACTCCATTTTTTTCCGATGAACCTCCTCAGAGAATCGTTTCTTACCCAATTATGAACCAAAATTCCCAAAACATATACCAAATCAACGCTACAGACTGCTATAATCATTCCCAACAGTTCATATTAATCAAAAACATCTAAAATTCTAAAAAAAACAAATCAGAAACACTAAAACCCATGAACTCGGCACATCGGTTTAGGGGTTATAAAATTAAAATAAAAATACCTAATCACTCCTAGGACTACAACAAAACTTACTGCATCAACCAAACAATCAAATGATTCTTCACAATCAAAAACCGAAATTCATGCCAAGAACATAAAAATTGATTTTGAGATTAAACGAACCTCGGTTGTTGATATTAATATCAATAGATTCGTCTCTTCACAAGGTTGTATCGGTTACTCGAGCTTTTTCAATGGATTAGTGAATCTCCCAAAATCATGGATTGATCTTCTCCCTCCTTCAAGAACACACTTGTCACCAACACTTTCTAATTTAATTAAACTGATTTTTAATAATTCATTAACTAAAAATTAATATTAATTCAACTATTTATAGTACTGAAAATAATACCCCTAAATAAAATTAAGGAGCTAATTACACACCTAATACAAATATTTGGCCCCAATTTTTATAATTTTTGGCTATTAATAATGAATTTTTAAATATCCAATAAATACAAAATAAATGTTAAAAATTCCCAAAAATTATGAATATTACAAAAATGCAAAGAAAAATGATGTATAATAATTTCATGATCATATAAAAATAAAAATATGATTTTGTGGGGCTTTGGTACCCGAAGTGGTCCGGAAAAGTCATCTTTCGCGAAAAAGGTAAATTTGTAAAATGTCTAGGGGTTCAAAATAGCGATATGATACAGGTCGTTTTTGGCAAAATAGGGCCAACGATTTTATTTGAAATACAGGCTTTTAAAACACTGTTTGAGCTGTATGGGTTTTGATATAAAACATATAATTTACGATAAAATACTCAATAAATATATGAATCACATTCTGATCAAAACAGACGACACGTAGCACATAGCAATTAGGATTTAATGACTCAACACATTTAATCACTTAATAGTACACATAAATATCTTTATTATAATATAATACGAGCGTAATTTTCTCGGTCGTTACATTCTCCCCCCCCAACAGGATTCTGTCCTCAAAATCACGCTATGAAAATAACTGAGGATACCTTTCTAACATATCACTCTCAAGCTCCCAGGTTGATTCTTCAACCACTGGGTTTCTCCACAAAACTCTCACTAATGGTACAGACTTATTTCTTAATACCCTCTCTTGCCGAACTAGAATTTTTATCGGCTGTTCTATATACGATAAATCTGCCTGAAGTTCTTTGGGCTCAAATTCTATTACATGTCTTGTGTCAGGGTTGTACTTCTTAAGCATAGATACATGAAACACATTATAAATATGCTCCATATGGGGTGGTAAAGCTAATCCGTACGTAACTTTTCTGACTTTTTTCAAAATTTTAAATGGTCCGACGTAACAAGGTTTCAATTTTCCCTTGTTGCCAAACCTAGTTAATCCTTTCCATGGCGATACTTTTAGCAGTACATGTTCCCCTTCTTTATAGTCCACATCTTTTCTGGATTGATCTGCATATTTATGCTTTCAATTCTGTGCTGCTTCAAGTCGCTTTCGGATAAGTTCTACTTTTTCCTTGGTCTGCTGAATCAGTTCTGGACTTAGAATTTTGCGTTCTCCAACTTCATCCCAACATGTAGGTGATCAACATTTTCTTCCATATAAAGCTTCATAAGGTGGCATCCCGATACTCGCTTGATAGCTGTTATTGTAAGAAAATTCCACTAGCGGTAAATATTCATCCCAATTGCCCTTAAAATCTATCGCGCATACACATATCATATCTTCAATGGTCTGAATAGTCCTTTCACTTTGCCCGTCCGTCTGTGGATGAGAAGCGGTACTCATGTTTAACTTGGTTCCTAGACATTCTTGGAATTGTCTCCAAAATCTTGAATTGAAACGGGGATCTCGATCCGATACAATAGATACGGGTACTCCATGATGCATTACGATTTCCTTGAGATATAAGTGCACTAACTTGTCCAGTGAAAACCTTTCGTTGATCGGAAGGAAATGTTTTAACTTCGTTAATCGATCAATGATAACCCAAATTACATCATGATTTGCTTTCGTCCTTGCAAGTCCTACTACGAAATCCATAGCTAAGTGCTCCCATTTCCATTCGGGAATATCTAGTGGTTGTAGTAATCCGCTAGGGCATTGATGTTCAGCTTTCACTCCTTGGCACGTATAACACTTACTAACCCATCCCGCTATTTCTTTCTTCATATCTGGCCACCAAAAGTTTTCCTTCAGGTCTCTCTACCTCTTTGTGCTTCCGGGATGAATCGAATATCTTGAGCTATGAGCGTCTTGTAAAATTTCCGCTTTCAGTTCCGGTACATTAGGTATCCTGATTCTCGAAGCAACTCGAAAAATTTCTTTGGCATCCTTCTGACTGGTAATCTCTTCTCCTTATAAATTGTTGGTTTTATGATCCATTACTTCTTCCTGACACCTTCTTATCTTCTCCAATAATTCTGGCTGAAAGGTCATGGCGTAAATCATTTCGGTAGAGCTTTCTGGAACACGAACTTCAATATCCAGTTTATCGAATTCCTTGATTAAATCTTCCGAAGATGTTAACAGGTTCAATCATTCCTTTCGACTCAACGCATCTGCTACTACATTAGCTTTGCCTGGATGATAATTGATTGAAACATTGTAATCCTTGATTAACTCTAGCCAGCGTCGCTGTCGCATATTGAGTTCCTTCTGCGTGAAAATATATTTCAAGGTTTTATGGTCCGTGTAAATCTCACATCTTTTGCCGTATAGATAGTGTCTCCAGAGTTTTAGTGCGAATACGATTGCTGCTAGTTCAAGATCATGCATCGGATATTTCTGTTCATGTGGCTTTAGCTGTCTAGAAGCGTATGCGATCACTTTGCCATGTTGCATCAAAACACATCCTAATCCTCGATAAGAAGCGTCGCTGTATATGACAAAATATCCTTGATCGTCAGTAAAACAAGTACAGGTGCGGTTACTAATCGATTCTTCAATTCTTAGAAACTTGCTTCACATTTCTCGTTCCATTTGAACTTTTCATTCTTTCGTGTAAACTTCGTCAATGGGGTGGCTATCTTTGCAAAATCCTTAACAAATCTTCTGTAGTAACCTGCTAATCCCAAGAAACTTCGGACTTCCGTTGGAGTCTTTGGTCTTCCCAATTTAGAATAGCTTCAATCTTCTCTGGATCCACTTGAATTCCTTCAACACTGATGATGTGTCCTAAAAATTGCACTTCCTTCAACCAAAATTCACATTTTGAAAATTTCGCATAGATGTTCCTTTCGTAATGTCTCCAATGTCATTCTTAAGTGCGCTGCATGTTCTTCTTCTGTCTTTGAATAAATCAAGATGTCATCAATACATATAATTATAAACTTATCTAGATACTTCTTGAAAACTCGGTTCATCAAATCCATAAATGCTGCAGGTGCATTAGTTAATCGAAAAGTCATCACGAGAAATTCATAGTGTCCGTATCTCGTTCTGAACACAGTCTTTGGAATATCTTCTGCCTTGATCCTTAACTGATGATAGCCTGATCGTAAGTCGATTTTCAAAAACCATGCTGCTCCTTTCAGTTGATCAAATAAGTCGTCAATACGAGGCAAAGGATATTTATTCTTGATAGTTAACTTGTTCAGCCCACAATAATCAATACATAGTCGCATGCTACCGTCCTTCTTTTTCACGAACAATACTGGTGCGCCCCATGGGGATACACTCGGCCTTATAATTCCTTTGTCGAGAAGATCCTGCAATTGCTTTGCTAATTCTTTCATTTCAACAGGCGCCATTCATATGGAGCTTTTGAAATTGGTTCAGTCCCTGGTGCCAAATCAATAGTGAATTTGATTTCTCGATCTGGAGGTAGTCCTCGAAGTTCATCTGGAAAAATATCGGGAAACTCATAAACTACAGGAATATCTTCAATCTTCGGGCTCTCTTTTTTGGTGGTACTTGATGTTCTGGATGAGCGGCTTGCTGTAGCATTTGTTGTTGAAACTGTTGTTGTTGCTGCTGCATCTGTTGCTGCATCATCAGCATCTGCTGTGGCATAAGATGAAGTATCTGATCCATATGATTGTTATCGTTCTGGCCCTCAGTATTTCCGTTAGACGAGTCGGGTCTTGCTTTTCTTTTGGGTGCCATATTTCTGATAATAAAACAATTGGTTCTTTTAATAACAATTTACTAAACAGGTGATACAGAATAGAAACAATCTTTATAATATTAAAACAGCGTTAAAACAGTTGATATGGGAAAGAAAACAATTTATCAAATATCTAAAATAAGTGAGTAAAAACAGTGCAATGTTTAAATAAATCATTTTCAAATAATTTTAAATTTTGAAAATATGAAGGGTACAACATGATTGTAAATAAAAAAACATTTTTAAAATATGCGACGGTAAAATGATAAAATAAATGTAAATGCTTAAATGACTGGAAAAATAAAATAAAGAAAACGTGAAAAGGTTCATCTTATATATATATATATATATATATATATATATAGGTAGGACACCAGCTGCAGGTGTCAATGCTTGATACAAAAGTCTATAATATGTTAGTCATTCCGCTACTGTTATCAGTCAAAACTAGTAGCTACACTCATACAAACTAGTCATACAATACTACACTGCATCTATCTACAGATAATATACAACACACTCCACTGTCTGCTGAGATCAGAATCCAGGTGGCACACGGCTCAGCTCCTCCTGCAAAGCCTCTAATACTAACTCTGTGAGTCTCATCGCCCTGTGATATGCTGCCTCTGTACATATGTCCTGCTGCCTCAAGTCAGTAAACTCTTGAGAACCAGCCCTATGGATCCGGCGTAGTCTCTCTCTCAAGATGTAGTCTGGTCGGAGTGCTCGAACTAGACCGTCCTCCTGTGTCTCAAACAACTCAAAAATCTTCCTAAACCGATCCTTCCATCTGACCCTCTCCTCTCTCTCTGACTGGTACCGCTGATATAGAACCGTGCGAGGCTCGCGAAGATCTGTACGGGAACCTCGAAAAGGCAATGGTAATGGCTGATCCACCACTACCTCATCCATAAACTCTGACTGCGGAAACTGGTATACCCCGGGCACAGGGGCATAGATAGCTAGTGGTGCAGGAAACAAAATAGGCTGCTCCTGGGGTGCATATACAGGTGGCTCTAACTCTTGCTCCATCTGGGGAATCTCTGGAATCTCAGGCTATGGCACGAAACCTGTGGCTCTAAGTCCTTTCACTGTGGAATGTCAACCATATCAGGAACATCAAACATCGGAAACTCTAAAGGTGGAAAGTCAGGTATTTCTGGCTTAAAATATGGAAAGTAATCAATAAAATCTGGTACCTCTGGGGCAGGCAACTTATCTGGTGCTGGACCCTGTGGTAGAGGTGGAGGTGGTGGTAATGGAGGGAATACCTACAATGATGTTGGGGCTAGTACTGTGTTGCTACTTGGTCTGACTCGGTCCGCTCCGCAAATGACGACAAAGAAGCCATCTAATATACATGACAATAATAACGCAAAAACAATCATATCACAATCCTAAAACTCATAACTTCTAATCACATAAACAAACAACCCTAACATTCCTACTTCTATCTTATATGATCTTTCTATCTTAATTAATTCTAATGTTCTTGTTTTCAAGGGTCAAAACCTATGCTCTGATGCCAACTGTAACACCCTCCAAATTCGGGGTATAGATTTGGGGCATTATTAATTTTAACTACTCACTAAACCTGCACAAGCGGAATATAAGTATAATAATTACCCCGAACTACTGCTACTCATCAGGATCTTTTAAGGTTAAGAGTTGAAAACAAGAACGACACACTAACTTTATTACAAACCAGTTCAAAAATAATCTGTCTCAAGAACTCTCTTTTATTACAAAACTTTATTCTATCTACATTTCTCATCAAACAACTTTTATTAAAACCAACACTACTACTTATCCTCCTACACATGATCTGGTAACTCAAAACTCTCTTCTGGGATAGGGTTGAACACTCTTGGTATAAGAGGGTCCCACTGCTTGACTCGCTTCTTGATTATGCGGGTTCTGATGGGGTTCATTCTCTACCTCGACTGAAAAATAAATACTAATAACAATAAAAGGGGGTGAGCTAAAAATTGCTCAACAAGCCTGCAATAATATATGTGGTAACAAGAGAAAATAAATGAATCGAATTCTGATGGTTTGAACAACCATTTGTATCTGTATAGAATAATAAAGTGCCATTACTGGCGAGTGCCAAATAAATGGGACTGGAAACAAGAACTAACTATGCACTATAACCTGCTCATCAGTCAGGTTACAGTGCAGATCTATACCAACTGCATAGACCCAACCAACATAGGGAGTACTCAGGCAACTACGGCCTATTAATTAATGGTCTGGTAAAACCCAGTCTGTATCGTAACCATCCGGTCCAAAGTTGAGCATCCGGAACAATCAGAATGCTTTCGATGTATCCCAACATCAGGATATATCATAATATATGTAACAAGGGTGAAAATATTGGAATATCACTGCAAGAAATTGTACTTTTACCTACAAATAATTTACCTACCAATATCTATTGGTAGCTAAAAACTACCTTTACCTACATATTTATAATTGTAGAATTTAATGGTGTATAAAAGTAAAATACTCAACTTACTTATATGTGCAACGTTATCAAACCAAATTTGACGCTGGTAACCAGTGATGTGGACATTACCTGTCACTCTTCCTTTACCTACACATTACGTGTCACTCTTCCTTCATAAATATCTTCTGTTATAATCATGTTTTTTAATTTTTTAATTTTCATTTTTTAAACAAACTTAAAATAATATGTAATTTTATTACGTAATATTATTTTAACTAAAATATTCAAGCAAGTTCACTTTCATATTTTTTTTCTGGTTTATATTTTAAATTATCAATTAACACAAATACTGTTATTAGTGTCGCATCATGATATTCATGAGTTTATCTATTTTATATATTTAAAATTTTAGAAATTCATTTTATAGATAAATTAAAAAAAAATAAATAAAATTTTTAACGAATAAAACTTTTAAACAAATTCTGTATCCTACAATTCTAACTAAAATACAAAATTCTACTCTATCCTAAAATATATGCATATTAATCATTGCAAGAAACGTTATATTGAAATTAAACTAATGATTCTCAAAAATAAACATAAGACATAAATAGTATTGTACATTCGAACATTTAGAACTAATAGAATTTACAATAAATTATTAATATCTTATATAAAATTACAAATTTATTTTTTCATAAGTATTAAAATAGTAAACAAATTATAATTATAAATAAAAATAAAATAAAATTTTACAAAATTTTGTAAAATATAGTTACGTATATTACATCTTTTTTGTTAAGAAAATTCTTCAAATTTTTACAAATATAAAATTAGCTAATTTATTTTATTCTAAGGTAAATATACCTTTTTGGAGATAAATTCATTCCCATAAAAAATGAGTGAATAACAGAAGATATTGTTATGCACATAATGGGTGGCATGGTATTCGCTAACAGTTGGGTTGTTTCACAAAGGAAGAGGTGTATTTATTTAGACTAGTAATATGATATAAGCGGAGTAGTAGTTTCGTGCCAATATGGATCTCAAATCTCTCTCCAGGTCTCCCTTGTACACAGGTATCAAGTTTTAGCTTTACCACGTATATTTTCATCCATCTATTATTTTCTTAAAATATAAATACATGTTGATTATTATATCAATAATATTTATATGTATTTGGTTAGTGTGCGTCTAATGTCTAATGCTTGTTGACTTTCAGAATTAATAAAAGTGAATGCTTCAAAGAGATTCTCGCTTTACAAATTACAATGGTGGTTTTGAGTACTGATCTTATCCCCCGAAACAAAGCTATACTGGGTTGGAGTAATAACACAGAATGTTTTTTGAAGATAAGAAAGTTACTCTCATGTATCAAACATCCAGAATGTGTGGGAAATATTCGTTCTAAACTACCAACCGATTGATTAATTTGGAGGTGTTCCATTTCTACCTTTTTAATTGCATTTTTGTCTCTAATTTCATTAATCCACAATTCAAGGAAGTTTGAGTAGTGAATTTTAATGTTGATTTCTTTACAGGAATCATGATGAAAATTCTGGATAAATAGAAGTCTTGAAGAGTGATAGTTATCTCAAATGAAAATGGTCCGAGCTTACTTACTGATTCTAGTTCATGAAAGATATGCAAGATAATGCCTAATAGAATTTGAAGATTGAATTGTATTATTTTTATTGTAAATCTTTAAATTCTATTCCGCGCGTACATTTTACATGTTAATAAATTATTTCATGTTTTTTCAAATTTACACATTTCAATTTTATGTATTTAATATTAAAGTTAATTGAAATAAAACAATTATATATCATGGCCTAATCTCGGACACGAATTGACTTTTTCCGACCACTCATGTTACAAACTTCTAAAACTATGTGGATCACTCGTGAGCCACCACATGGGTTTCAACGTGGAAATAACTTATTGCAATATACTTGTGACATATCATCGATGACTCATCTTTCATGATTTGGAAAAGTAGGGACCACTTTATATTTTACCTACCAATTGAATAAATGTAGGTAAAGACTATTTCTCCACCAACCTTTACCTACCAATCGCTACCAATATTTTATTAGTGGGTAAAACTCTTTACCTACACATAAAGTATTTTTACCTACCTTTATAATGTGTAGGTAAAAGCCAAATTTCTTGTAGTATGAATAGAGGATTCAATAAATTGGGAGAAATCAAGAATCGAAATGAAATAGAAACAAGAATCAATAACTGGGTATCAGTGTATATGAACAAGAATTATCAATGTATAATTGATATGAAAAGTAGGATATATTTCACTATTCTGAATTTAGAATAGGCGAAAAATTTGCCTGGCGCGTACTTAACCTGATTCAACACACAGTCTTCGGTCTCCTGCTTGATCTGCCTTGCCGATACTGAATCAGTCATGGAAAGGTAGTCATTTAGATAACTTATTACATACGCGTATCTCAAATTGATACCACGTAACCCTAATAATCTACCCATCGTTTCTATCTGACTCGCGTATATAAATATATAGAATTATATAACACATAAGGTTCACATAATCATGTAAAGCACATAGCATATAAGGTACATAATTGATTTTAATCTCATAATTATTTTTTTAGAATCGATACTAGACTTATACCCATATTAACTAACCCTATTTGGTTTTATTTATAATTTTTCGGGATTTATTTGACCCGATTCTACCTATATTAGGGCCTATAAACCTTTAACTATCACAAGACGACTTTCTTTCGGAAGAAATTATTATTTACAATTATTTTTATTGGATTTTTTTCATTTTTCTGAATATAGGGGTCTTCGTTTCACTCAAATCGGAGTAACAGTTTAATTATTATGAATTAAACAAGATTTAATTAATTAATAATTAATTATAAATATTTAATTATAATTAAATAATCCTTAATTATATTTTTAAATAATTATTTAATAATTATTATATTTTAGAATTATTATTCCCTAATTATTAGGATTAATTATAATTATTTACAAATTATTATCACTTACTTGATTAGATCAATTATCTAGAAATAAATAATCGATGCAACTAACGGTTACGTTATTCATCGAATAAGTAATTATTATTCGCAACATAATCTAACTCAACGATCAACTACTCGTATAAATACGAGCTACTCGCATTCCTCGTATACCTATCAACTTATTATTCCTGATAATTATAATTTATTACCACTTATACGATTAAATCGATCATCTGTATTTAACTATTCGATTCGAATAATTTTTACGATATTCCTCGAATAATTAACTATCGCTCTAATAATAAATATTATAATCCAACGTATCGTTCACTTTTTCACATAGGTACGAGTTATTCATATTATAAACTAATTACCGAATCTTTAATCGTATTATTCAATTATTTTTATTCCTTATTTATTAATTAACTACCTAATTATTAATTAATAAATAACTAATAAATAATTAGATAAATAATTAAATAATCAATCAAATAACTAATTTCGAATTTTTAAATTATTAAAATAATTCTGAAAGTATTAATAATATTTTTCAGAATTTAAAACTTATTTTTATTTAATTTTTAGAATTTTTAAAACTGATTTTTGATTTTATAAAATATAATTAATTAATTAAAAATCCAGAAACAGAAAACGGGGAATGGAAATTGGTTTTGAAGATCAAACCCAGGTCAAATTCCGGGTTGAAACCGGGTCGAACCCGGGTCCTCAAGAACAGCCCAGAACCCGACGGTGGCCGTTTTTGGCGAGCTTTCCGGCGAGCCTAAACCCCGGCCAAAACGCAATGATTTCGACTCGTTTAAGCTGCAACATCGTTCCTTTCTTCTCTCACCGTACAACCACCCTGTCCATCGCAACCGACGACCACTCCATCCCGTTCTCCGACCAAAACTCCATTTTTTTCCGATGAACCTCCTCGGAGAATCATTTCTTACCCAATCGTGAACCAAAATTCACAAAACATATAGCAAATCAAAGCTACAGACTGCTATAATCATTCCCAACAGTTCATATTAATAAAAATATCTAAAATTCTAAAAAATAAAATCAAAAACACTAAAACCCATGAACTCGGCACATCGATTTAGGGGTTATAAAATAAAATAAAAACCTAATCACTCCTAGGACTACAACAAAATTAACTGCATCAACCAAACAATCAAATGATTCTTCACAATCAAAAACCGAAATTCATGCCAAGAACATAAAAATTGATTTTGAGATTAATCGAACCTCAGTTGTTGATATTAATATCAATAGATTCGTCTCTTCACAAGGATTGTATCGGTTACTCGAACTTTTACAATGGATTAGTGAATCTCCTAAAATGATGGATTGATCTTCTCACTCCTCTAAGAACATACTTGTCACCGACACTTTCTAATTTAATTAAACTGATTTTTAATAATTAATTAACTAAAAATTAATATTAATTCAGCTATTTATAGTACTGAAAATAATACCCCTAAATAAAATTAAGGGGCTAATTACAAACCTAATAAAAATATTTGGCCCCAATTTTTAATTTTTGGGTATTAATAATTTTTTAAATATCCAATAAATACAAAATAAATGCTAAAAATTCCCAAAAAATGTGAATATTACAAAAATGCAAAGAATAAGATGTATAATAATTTCATGATCATATAAAAATAAAAATGTGATTTTTGTGGGGCTTTTGGTACCCGAAGAGGTCCGGAAAAGTCATCTTTCGCGAAAAAGGTAAATTTGTAAAACGTCTAGGGGTTCAGAATAGCGATATGATACAGGTCGTTTTGGCAAAATAGGGCCAATGATTTTATTTGAAATACGGGCTTTAAAACACTATTTGAGCTGTACGGGTTTTGATATAAAACATATAACTTCTGATAAAATACTCAATAAATATCTGAATCACATTCTGATCGAAACAGACGACACGTATCACATAGCAATTAGGGTTTAATGACTCAACACATTTAATCACATAATAATACATATAAATATCTTTATTATAATATACGAGCGTAATTTTCTTGGTCGTTAGATTTGGCACTACAAAATTTTGCAATCAGACAACAGTTGATAGACAACGGTAAAAAAAACTATCGTCCTAAAAAATCATACAACGGTTAATTGATTTTGCAGAAAAAACAGTTGTGTGAGCTCCAGAACAAACAACGGATATTCATCTTTTTTAAACTGTTGTAAAGTTGTATTCTCTCATCGAGTCAGAAAACGGTTTTTTAAATGTAGTGTTGTTGTTAATCTTTAACACAACGATTATAAACCGCTGTTACTATGTTAACGTATAGGGATATAAGATAACCGTTTTGACATTACATTGTGTAATTCAGACAACGGTTTTTCAGAAAGGTTGTCCTCTAAACCATCAAACAACAGGATAAAAACAGTTGTCTGAGAAATTTTAATGGGTATCACGTATTGAGGTGGCAACACGTGATAGGTGGTAAATCATTCACAAGGATTGCTGAGGTGACGAAATGAGTGCCCTTCATTGAAATGAGATTTGATATCGGCTGTTAGATCAAAAATAACTGATATTCTTATACAACGGTTTTATGTTAAAACAAAAGTGTTCTCTTAGTTGGTCTCATACAAGCTTTTAGATATTACGTTGTGTAATTCACACAATACTTTTTAGAATGGTTGTCTTAGAAACCTTCATACAACATAATAAAACTCTTGTCTAAAATAGTTATTTTATAATTTAAGTGGGCACCACCTGATGAGGTGGCACCTCATGATAGGTTGTAAACATTTTACTCGGATTGCTGAAGTGTGGAAATGACAGCCCTTGATTGAAATGAGATTAGATATTAGCCGTTAGATTGAAAAAAGCTGATATGCTTACACAACGGTTTTATAATAAAAAGCATTGTCTTTGTTGATCGTTACAAAATGGTGTTTCAAGAAAACCATTGTAAAAATATTACTGTATAAAATGAGTTTCTCTGTTAACAAGATAAATTTTTTAAATAATTTTTTCGACGACCCAATTATACGGAAATTAAGATATATCAATTTTAGTCATACAAAAAAATTATAAAAAATTTAAAATTCATCTTGCATGCCAGGAATAGAAAAATCCCATAAACCCATCCCGACAACGAGACTCGTTCCTGATTTACAAATCATTTTTTTAAATGAAATTTTCGACGATCCAACCGTACAGATGTTAAGATATATCAATTTTAGTCATATCCAAAAATTATTAACAAATTTGAAATCCATCTTGCATGCCAGGATTACAAAAATCTAGTAAAAGTACCACCCCCACAACGAGACTCGTTCCTGATTTACAAGATTAATTTTTAAAATGATTTTTTCGACGATCCAACGTAAGGATGTTAAGATATCAATTTTAGTCATGAAAAAATTATTAACAAATTTGAAATCCATCTTGCATGTCAGGATTAGAAAAATTTAGTTAAAGTACCACTCCCAACAACGAGACTCGTTCCAGATTTACAAGATAAATTTTTAAAATGATTTTTTCGATGATCCAGCCGTACCAATGTTAAGATATATCAACTTTATTTATATTAAAAAATTATTAACAAATTTGAAATCTATCTTGCATGTCAGGATCAGAAAAATCTAGTAAAAGTAACACTCCCGACAACGAGACTCGTTCCCGATTTACAAGATTAATTTTTAAAATGAATTTTTTGATGATCCAATCATACGGATATTAAGATATATCAATTTTAGTCATATGAAAAAATTATTAACAAATTTGAAATCCATCTTGCATGTCATGATTAGAAAAATCTAGTAAAAGTACCCCTCCGACAACGAGACTCGTTCCCGATTTACAAGATTAATATTTAAAATGATTTTTTCGATGATCCAACTGTAAGTATGTTAAGATAAATCAATTTTAGTCATATGAAAAAATTATTAAAAATTTCAAATTAATCTTGCATGTGAGGATTAGAAAAATGTAGTAAAAGTATCACTCCTAACAACGAGATTTGTTCACGATTTATAAGATAAATTTTTAAAATGAGTTTTTCGACGATCGAGCCATATATATATGAAAATATATCGATTTTAGTCATATAAAAAAATTATTAAAAAATTTCATATTCATTTTGCATGTCAGAAATCGGAAAATCTAGTAAAAGTACCACCCCCAACAACAAGACTCGTTTCCGATTTACAAGATTAATTTTTAAAATGATTTTTTCGATGATTGAACCGTACGGATGTTAAGATATATCAATTTTAGTCATATGAAAAAATTATTAAAAATTTCAAATTCATCTTGCATGTTAGGATTCGGAAAATCTAGTAAAAGTACCACTCCCAACAACAAGACTCGTTCCGATTTACAAATTAAGATT
>NW_027419506.1:0-46919 GCF_009905375.1 Apium graveolens
ATTTTATGCATAGTACACATTCTTTGGTCCACCAGCGTCTTTAAAGCACGATACTTTCCTAATTCACATGTTCTCAAAGCTAGAAAAAGCTCGGGATCAAGCTTCACTGATAAGGTATACGGACTGCTAAATAGGAGCTCTGTAAGGGATTTAGATGGGTTATAGGTGATGAAAATGACATTTTGGCCACCAAATACCCATGGTTTCGGGGAAAATATAATTTCTGCGTTGAACAAAGTCCCCTGTATGAGGATAGGTCTGAGATGGTGTCGAGTTTGATGTTCCCTAATGAGAAGAGATGGAATGAAGCTTTAATAAAGAACAATTTTCTTCCAATCGATGCAAATACAATTCTTACAACAAGAACGCCTCAGTCTCTTTCGACTGATGGGGTGGCATGGTTTAGAAAAATAACGGGGTATATACTGCAAAGTTGGTTATCAATACTGGTTTAATCTGTACCATAATGCAAGTGTGTCAACTCAGTGTTGGAAGAAAATTTGGCATCTTAAATTTCCTAACAAGGTCAAGGTCTTCATCTGGAGGTTTTATCGCAATGTTGTTCCTGTGAGAAATAAACTAAACTCTAGGGGTGTTAGATTGCCCATAACTTGTCCAGTGTGTTTACACGATATTGAACATATGACACATCTCTTTTTTTACTGCCATTTTGCGGCTGGTTGTTGGGCTCATGTGAATCTCTGATATAATTAGAGTGTGGTTGAGAATGCCCCTGATGGGCTTCTACACAAACTCAACAATGCACCTTCAGAGGAATTGATAAAAATTAGTATGATCTTGTGGGAGATTTGAAAGTAGAGGAACAAGAAAGTGTGGGACGCAAAGAGTGTTACATGTGGTTTTGCCATGGATAGCAGTTTCAAGATATACACAGAGTGGGTTGAAGTAAGAAAGAGTAAGTCGACCACACCCACTACAGTGAGTAGCAAGGAGAAGGTGAACAACAAATGGGAGTCTCTTGAGACAAATGCTTTCAAAATCAATGTAGATGCCTCTGTTATTCTGGGAGCATATAAATACTTGATTGAAATGGTTATGAGAGACCATCAAGGAACATTTTGTGCAACTAAGAATCTATGTGTTGGTCAAGGTGCTTCAGTATTTGAGGCAGAGGCAATGGGACTAAGAGAGGGGATGTCCTGGGTTAAGGAGCCGTAGCTAGGAAACGCTAAGGTAATGGTGGAGTCAGATTATTCACTATAAGTCAATGTCATCCTAGGTGATGGAGTGAATTTGTTAGAGATTGGTGACTTGATCGAGGCTTGTACACAGGAACTCATGGTTATATATACTATCTCAGTTCGTTTTATTCGGAGAAAAACTAATAGGGTAGCTCACGAAATGTCTAGAATCTCCTATTTAGCTAATTCCAAAAAAAAATCACTGTCTCCTCCTACGTGTTTGTTGGAGGCTCTGTCTTACGATCTTTTAAGTTGAATACAATTTTCGAATTTTGTCAAAAAAATGTATACTAAAATTGAATCGGCATAGTGTCTTATAACAATTTATTGAGTGATTAACTGGTAAAATCAGTGATTTTTAGAACCATACTCTAATTAGTAAATCAAAAATTACGCCTTGACTAAAGGGATTCAGGTCAATTTAAAATTAAATTTTATATTTGGATTGCAATGTCGATCTTTCTCTACTTTTTTATGGATTGGATTATATTTTTCCTTAGATTTTAGATATTTGGACGAGTGATGTTAGAGATGAGGAGAAAAATTGGTAATACAAAACTTTCAAATAATCAACCAAATTTATGTTCACATTTGATCAGACTTATCCATTTAACGATATGATTTTAATCTACTCAAAACTTTTCATAAAATTAATGAAGTCTGAATCAAGTCTTCACTAATTTAGAATATGTTTTTTATTTAGTAAACTGATTTAGATTGGTTAACTATCAAAGATCCCATTTAAATATATTACTAGAATCACAAATTGATTTAACGGAGACATTAATTCAAAATAAAATATAATACATTTATTAAATTGGTACCCAAAATTGATCACAAATATCACGTGTTATTATTGAACACTTGTTATGGGTAGAAAGCTAGGGTGTATTTAATGCTAGGGTTCGTGAGCTCAAAGATCTCTTTGATTGTTCTCGTGTTTCGTTACTCGAACATGCCTTCACAAGATACCCACATACCTTGCTTTATGCCAAGGATCAAGTCAAAATGGAGTTATGAACCGAGGGGAGAGGCCCTTTATATATGTGAGTAACCCTGAATTAGGTTAGGATTATGAGACTTGGTGGGCAAGTCTCAGGCTTAGATTAGTCTTCGGAGTCCAAGAATATACTAAATGGATTCCTTATCCCTTGAGATTTCTTGGAGGTCAATCCTCAAGAAGTTATGCCCCTTATATGATATTATTTGCAGGTGTTATTTTACCCTTATTTATTAATTACAAAATTAATGAATACTTTGGGTTCTGGGCCTAATTAATTGGGCTTCACTTTCAGACCAGATTAGGCATAATTAATGCAATTTAAATTACGCGATTAGGGTTATTTTTATTCCTTATTATTTGCCCCCAACTTCTAGGAAATATTGTACGGTTTCATAGAAGTTAAATTACTTAATGCCCTTATAGGGTATCATTTTTAGCGTAAAGTATGGAGCGACCTACACATTTACACGATTTGCCTTTGTTCATGGCTATTCATTACAGTAGCTTAAAGCTTATCTAGTGACAAGAACTTGCTAACTCATATTCTCTACAAAGAACATCAAGAATCTCGAGAGAGGTTTCTTTTCTTTTTTTGCAGCGAAATAGATTGAGTTTTGTGACATATTCAGTTCCCCGGATATAAAAATTTCTATTCTTTCCAAGATATCATTGCAGATAACTAGAGAGTTTTAGGGTATATTGATGACCAAAATATATTTCAATTTTGCTCATTCATGCTTCCCAAATCTTGGGATTTCTCTATGTTATTTATTATTATTTTTTCTTGCCAATTTTCGACCAGTCCACGGCCTGGATTTCGATTAGGATCCTGGTTAAAATTTGGTCCATCATTTGCATCGTTGTCGAAGCCTTTCGACCAGGATTCTTGGTCTGGACTTTGACTAAAATTCTAGTCTAGATGGTGGTCTTTTTGCAGGTCTTTAGCCGAAGGATTTTGACTAGGAACCATGACCCGAACTTCAATCTCAATCCTGATCGAAGTAATAGTCTTTTTGCAGGCCACTAGTCGAAGGATTTTGACTAGGAACCATGACCTGAACTTTGACCTCAATCCTAGTCGAAGTAATGACCCTTTTGCAAGCCTCTATTCGAAGAATTTCGACTGGGAACCACGACCTGAATTTTGACCTCAATCCTGGTCGAAGTAATGGTCTTTTTTACTCTAGTTGAAGCATTTTGACTAGGAACCACGACCTGGATTTCAACTAGAATACTGGTCCTTATTTTCAACTTGGATTCTTCATTGGAGTTCGGCCCATTTCCAAATTTTAATCAGATTTGGGCCTTGTAATTCCAAACCCTAATTGTATTTGGGCCTTGTAATTTTAAATCCTAATTGGGTTTAGGCCCTGTGATTCCATAATGTTTGGTATGAAGTGCAACACGGATGGGGTGAATGTGTTTTCTTGATTTTCTTGATTATTTGAAGTGTTTGTGGCTTTTGGAACTTAATAGCTAGAATTAAATTTGCAGTAATAAAAGGTTAAATGTAAAGACACAAGTAATTTATCAAAAACTCACTTAATTTATATTAAATCAAATTTATTTGTGCTAAAAATCTATGTTCTTGAAAATAAGAACTCGGCTACTTCTCTAGAGAGAATACAAGATTTTCTAGATCTGTTTCGTTACTTCTAAACAAAGGACCCGTGACATGTTTTATAGATCAACATACACAGTTTACAGAATTTGCACTAAAATAACTACAATTTTTAAAGCTCATTTGTCTGTTTCTATTTCTAGTACATGATATTTGTGTACAATTTACTAGGTATGTGACCCTCCTTTGTCCCGTTCATCTTGGCCCTTGATCTTGCATTCTTCCAGCTGCATTTGTAGTCTTTTCAATTCAATAATAAAATTGTTTGTTGAATGATAATTTTGGATCTTCAAGTTATCTGTATTCTGAATTTTGAAGTTGTTGTCAAGATCTCTTTTATTGTGTAAAGAAGTCACATATCGATAAGTAAAATGACTTATCGATATCTCTACTTCTAGATAAGTGTTGTGACTTATCGAGGTCGACAGTTCTCTACAAGTAGATTGAATTTTCGATATCTCTAATTCTCTATATACGCTTTTGGCTGGGGGCCAGGTTTCCTGAGTTTCTATCTCAGGTAGGGGGCCACGAAAAATGAAAAAGGCCCCAACCAGCCCCTTAGAATAAAGAAAAATTTGGGAGCTTATTTTCAACTCGCATGGGGTATAAATGGAAAATATTTGATTATTGGAGATGCGATGCTGGCCAAGGAGTGGTCACTTCACTCCATAGCCCCAGTCGACTATCAGGATTTTTTCCTTCAAAAAGACTTAGAAGCAGATTGGTGGGCACTCAGGCCTTAGCGACGGTATATTTTTTTTTGAAACTTGTAATACTTTCCTTTATCTTTCCCTTCTCCTTTTTAAAATAGTTTATTTATTTTCCTCCTTCTTTAGGCAAATGCCCACTTCCAAGGGACGCTTCACCAAGTCAAAGCTTGGAATTTGGCTTATAAAGACACCAACAAAAAGCTTGAGGAGGCTAATCTGATCAAAAATCTTCAAGCTCAATTGTTCTCCTCAACTGCTGACCTGGAGACGGCCCGAGCCAGGATTGTCATTTTGAACGATGAAAGAAAAAAGTGATTCGATGCGTGGATGGACACCCCTGATTTCAAAAACTTAATGGAAGAGCACGATGCCCTCACTCATCCAATCAACTAAAAAATGGGCTGGGATGCGGCGGTTGAGGCTATTCAAGCCGAATATCCCGAGATTTTGGAGGCCGAATCCTTCCATTGTCCTCTTAAAATTCCTGGGCTAGGTAGCGTTACGAAAAAGGTTATAAGCCTTATTCGAGATGAAGATTTCCCTTCATGTTCATCCGCGCCAAATATTTGGCCAACAGCGAAGCTACGATGGACAAAGATATGAATAGAAAAGAGGATGAGTCCAGATCCGGCAAAGTAGAGGCCTCCTATGAAGAGGAAAAGAAGAACCCGCTAGCAAGAAGTCCAGGTTTGAAGATCCCCCACAAAAATCTTCACAAGAGGTTTTTTAGGAAACTTCGGATGGGCCAACTGAAGAGACCTTTGATGAGACTTTTGAAGAAAACCCCAAAGATGGTTTTTATGAGGCGTTAAAGGGTGATTCTAAGGATGAATCAGATGAGAGTTCTAAGAGCAGCTCAGAAGAAGAATCTGAGGAGAAGTCTGAGCCTTCTAAGGCAGATGCTTAGAATTCATTTTCAAATGTAATATTAAGACATTGTAACGAATTCCTTGATTTTTATTATTTATTCTAACTTTCATCGCTTTAATGAATAGTTATACCTGAGTTTACTATACACTTATCATAAAAACAAAATCTTTATAAGCGCATATTGGTACTTCAGAACCTTGAAAGTATATTGGTTTCAACCCTTACAATATGAAACAAAGATCCTCACAAACTGGAATATAAATCCTAATATACTAGAATCTTATTGAATAAATGCTAGTAGATAGTATCTCCCTTGAGGTAGTCAAACATAATATATCTTAAGGTTTGCAGCATGCCAAGATCGAGGTATTTCCTCACCCTCCATGGTCTTCAACCGGTAGGATCCTCGTTATTTCACCTCTTTAACATGATATGACCCTTCCCAGTTAGAAGATAACTTTTATTTTGGCCCTACACTTGAAGCTTCTATTTTTCCTCAATACCAGGTCTCCTACATGGCAGAATCTTTCCTTAACTTGAAAACTGTACTAAATAGAAGTTTTTTCTAGTATTCCACAATCTTATCATGTGCTTTGTCCCGCATTCCATCTATCAAATCCAAAGTTAGCCTTTGCCCTTCCTCATTTTCCTCAATATTGGAAGCTTGAATCCTGGGAGACGAATGTGATATCTCCACAGGGATGACCATTTAAGCTCCGTATGCCAACATGAAGGGTGTTGCTCTCGTTGTGACCCTACATATGGTTCTATATGCCCAAAGTACATAAATTATCTCATCCAACCAGTTATTTCTGTACTTTTCAATTCTCTTTTTAAGTCCATCAAGGATAATTTGATTTTCCACTTCGCCTCTCCCATTGGCTTTGGATGGGCCATAGATGTGAACGGCAACTCGATCTCGTTCTCCCCAAAATACTTTTTGAACTCCTCATTATTGAACTGCGTTCCATTACCAAAAACTAAGACACAGGGAATCCCATACCTACACATCATATTCTCCCATAAGAATTGGGCAACTTGCTTGGTTATGATCTTATCCAATGGTTTAGCTTCGATCCACTTAGTGAAGTAGTCTATTTCTATAATCAAAAACTTCCTTTGTGCAGGGCCATCAAAATAGGCCCAAGGATGTCCATTCCCCACATAGTGAAAGGGGTGGGAGAATTTATGGAAGTCAGCATCTCAGAAGGCTTCCTAATAACTGATGTGTGCTTTTGACAGTAATCACACTTTTTAACACAATATTTGGCATTAGCAATCATCTTTGGCCAATAGTTGCCTAAACGAGTAATCTTGTGAGCAAGGGCTCTGCCCCCCAAATCTTGACCACAAATTCCTTCATGTACCTCTTCAAGGCCTATTCGAGCCTCGTCGGGACTGAGACATCTAAGATAAGGAATCACAAAAGATCTCTTTTATAGAACCCATCAATTATAGAGTACCTTAGGGCTCGTATAGTCAGCCTTCATGCTTTCATCACATCATTCAGGAGTCATCCTGTGGCGCCATCCAAACCCGGGGTCTAGATTTGGGGGTCACTAGCCAATAAACCATAATAAAATAATCATAGCGGAATAAAATAATAAATATGACCCCTTACATGCAACTGGATCGATCACAGGTTATAGTATGGAACAGGCACTAATACAAACCAACTGTTATCACAAACCATAAGTCTAATTAGTTTTATAACTTATTCAAATTTTATTACAAACTTCTAGACTAGCTAAGCATCCCAAATTGCCTACCTGGAAAACACACCAAACTATCTACAAGCATACAACTTCTGGTCAGACCTGGAACTCAAGCTTGCCCTGGCCTAGCTGAAAGAATCAGGATATGAAACAAGTATGAGCGAAAGAAATGCTCAACAAGCAGTATATAGCTTATGATATAGAACAACAACAACAATATATATGATGAACAAAACTAAACCATAATACATGAACAATATCAAAACTGATATATATTTGATAATAAATAATATTTGTATATATTTTGTTTTGGGATTGGAATCCTCGAACGACGGTGTGTTGCCACCGGTGATCAGCCGCAGAGCAACACCGGTATGCCGAAGCAAATATAACTAAACAAAAGGTACCTAAGGCACATATCGGCCTAGCAAGGTGTTATATCCTGTATAACACATAGCTCACGTTGAATCGCCACCACGGCCACTTACGCGACCATCCAACCCGTAAAAAAACAATTTTCCGTCAAAGGAATCAAATCAAATGACATCCTTAACCACATAACTTCCCATTTCTCATGGTCCAGAGTTATAAACAACCAATGGAAAAATAACCAAAACAATTAGTTATACGCTAATCTCAATTTAAAGCTTCGCTGTATAGAGTAATTTGTAGCGAAATGAAAAAACATTTAACTATTCTAAACTTAGAATATTATGGAAATTGAAATAATAAGGTTCAGATTCAATATCACTTGAATGATAAGTGAAGATATAAATACTTGCATAATATGATTTGAAATAAACGTCACTAGAACGATAAGTGAAGTTAGAGGTACTTGCCCGGTATGCTTGATAACCTCTTACTATAAATCTGCTTCTAGCTGCTGGCTACTATCTCCGTCTAACACTTGACCGCACTCCTTGCTACTCGATTCTTAAACAAAAGGACTATCTTAATTGACCGAACCCAACTCAATCGACGTAACTATACGTCCTGACATCTACCCGATCGTTTATAACTAATCATGGCATTTTAAAACTGTAAACAGATAACATGCATATCATGTAACACGTAATCATGTTATTTATATATCATGTAATCACATATTTCATGTAACACATAAGACAGATTGTCAAAAGACATGTATCGGTACGATCAGAATTGAAATTAGGTGAATAATAGTGTTTATTGATCAGATATTGACTCAGAATTATATATAAATCAAATGATATTGCAATACCAAGGAAATTAGGTCTCAAATTATTTTTATTGAAAGCGTAATATTTTTCTGAGTCTGTACGCGTTCGTTTCGTATTAAACAGACGAACAGTTTAATTATTATGAATAAAACAAGAAATAAATAGAATTATATCAATTAAAAATAATATTAATTGACTTTTATAAATCAAAATATAATTTTTAAAAGTTTAAAAGTATTTTTTAGGAATTATTTGAATTAATTATAAATAATTTACATTTATTTAACTATTTATAAATAAAATTAATTGATTAATTGAATTAATCAATTAATTAAACTCATAAATAATTAACTAAAATAAATTATAACTAATTAAATCAACTTACATTTTTGAAAATAATAAAAAAATAATTTTAGGAATTTAAGATAATTAAGTAAATAATTTTAAGTACTTAAATTAACTATTAAATGGTTTTTAAAAATAAAATAAAGGATTTTTAAAAATAAGAAAATGAATTTTGAAATAAAAGTAAAAAGAAAGTAATAAAAATAGATTTTAGATTGCAGTCTTCTTCTTCGCTGAATCAAACGGTGGCCCTGGGAAACGGACTTTCGCCGAAGGACGAAGAAGGTGACCGGCGTTTCGCCGGTTTCTGGAAAATTCCAGATTCCGGTCAAACGTCCGGCGACCTCCCGGACGTCCGGTGACCCCAAAACATAACCGAAATTTCCAGGTTTTGATTCCAATCAGTCCCAAAACATCTCAGAAACTCAGTTCTGCCAAAATTTGACTCCAACATCAATCCAAACACCAACTCCGGCAAAAATCAACTCCTCTCCGATGAACCAAATCAGAAAATCCAATTTCGACCAAATCGGTACCAAAACTCGAGTTCTTGGTATCAAAACGAAGCCCAGAATAATCAAAAATTACCCCAATCACAACTCATCAAGGACATCACAATAATCAAGAAAATCAATTTGAAAAATCAAAAAAAATCTTAGAACTCGACTTAAATATTCCAGGAACCAAACAACACAAATTTATAATCAAATCGACTGGAAATCATCATCTAAAGCTACTGGTAACAACAAAATCAACCAACAATCATCACAAATCAAAAACGATTCTCAAGAACAAAAATACCCAAAAAAATTGACTTTTTAAAATAGTTCACCTCAGATCAAGATGTTGATATCAAAAGAAAGCTCTCGTCGAGAGGATGATTTTGACTACTAGAACGTCTGATTTGGTTTGCTAGATCGATCAAAACCGTGATTGAAGTTACTGCAAAGAATTTCACCCTCACAACCTGTTCTTGATTTTATGGATTTTCTGATTTTTTTATAAAAATAATGAATAAAACAAATAAATGGTTGGTATTTATATTTTTACAGAAATTATATCCCAAAATAAATTAAGGTTTTTTTTATCTCCTACTTATAATAATTAGGGCCCCAAAATAATAATTACGGGGAATAATTTTAAAAGTGATAAAATATAAAATTAATATCAAAATTCCCCAAAAATTGCGAATAATTCAAAAATGTGAAGATTTGGGTTGTTGAAATACGAGTAATTTTATAAAAATTAAAATACGAATTTTGTGGACTTTAACGTCCCGGTGGGGTCCCGGTCCGTTGATTTTTGAAAAACAGGAATGACTCCTAAATTACCAGAAAATCCCGAAAACACCTAGAATACATTCATAAATAATTAACTAAAATAAATTATAACTAATTAAATCAAATTACATTTTTGAAAATAATAAGAAAGATTTTCTTACATCATTACTTACATAAGCTTATTTGATTCTTCATGTACCTGTAGAAATACTTCTCCAAGAACAGCTCTGTAAACCTTTCTCAAGTTATAAACTCACCTCCTTCTAATGCTCGCGTGGATTCCCACCAATAGTTCGCTTCGCCCTTCAGAAAGTAACTTGCAAACTTGGTCTTCTGTTCAGTTCCTGCTCCGAATAATTCAAAAGCCTTTTCCATCTCCTTGATCCATGCATTGGCTTCCACGGGATCAACACTTTCCTTGAACTCAGGTGGCTTCACAGCTTGAAACTGCTTAAAAGTCACTGCAGGTGGTGTTGCTGCTTGCTGCTGCTATTGTTGCTGCTGCTGTGTAAATTGTAACATCTGTTATTGCATCAGCCCCAACATCTGGACAATCATTGGATCTGTCCGACTCTAGGTACGATCCTCTCCTAAATTATTACTTCTCTTTGGTGCCATTATTCTGGTGAGAATCAAGCAACATATATAATAATTTGTCAAGCATTGTGTCAAATATGTAGCAATTTTTTAGCATATCAAAATTCTCAAGCATTATCTCTTCTCAAAATATCATAAACTTGCTACCATATTAACACAAGCGATATTATTATCACATAATCCTGCTTATTATCTCGAGAATAATAACAAAAAGAAAATTTACGAAGAATTATCCAAACCTTTTAAACCCTTGCTCAAAATCTCAAATAAACTAACAAACAATGGATGAGGTTGCAACACAACCTTCCAACCTCTTTTCCAACACTTTTTACCATCCTCAAAACCAAAAAATAGCAAAGCAATAACACAAAGGCCTAAGGCTAAACGCAAAACAGGAAACCTAATCAACTTAACTATAACCCCCAATAACCTAAATTTAACCCTATAAGAGCTAAACTACACGCGCCTATCTTATGTGATCTTCCTATGATTCACCTATGACAATCCTAATCCTGTATCAGTGACCATAACATGTAGCTCTTATACCAACCTGTGACGCCCTCCAAACCCGGGGTCTAGATTTGGGGGTCACTAGCCAATAAACCATAATAAAATAATCACAACGGAATAATATAATAATATGACCCCTTATATGTAACTGGATCGATCACAGGTTATAGTATGGAACATGCACTAATACAAACCAATTGTTATCGCAAACCATAAGTCTAATTAGTTTTATAACTTATTCAAATTTTATTACAAACCTTAGACTAGCTAAGCGTCCCAAATTGTCTACCTGGAAAACACACCAAACTATCTACAAGCACACAACTTATGGTCAGACCTGGAACACAAGCTTGTCCTGGCCTAGCTGAAAGAATCAGGATATAAACAAGTATGAGCGAAAGAAATGCTCAGCAAACAGTATATAGCTTATAATTTAGAATAACAACAACAATAATATATATGATGAACAAAACCAAACCACAATACCTGAACATTATCAAAACTGATATATATTTGATAATAAACAACATTTGCATATATTTTTTATTTTGGGATTGGAATCCTCGAACGACGGTGTGTTGCCGCCGGTGATCAGCCGCGGAGCAACACCGGTATGCCGAAGCATATCCAACTAAACAAAAGGTACCCAAGGCACATATCGGCCTAGCAAGGTGTTATATCCTGTATAACACATAGCTCACGCTGGACCGCCGCCACGGCCTCTTACACAACCATCCAACCCGTAAAAAAAAATAATTTTCCGTCAAAGGAGTCGAATCAAATGACATCCTTAACCATATAACTCCCCATTTCTCTTGGTCTAGAGTTATCTCAACAACCAATGGTGAAATAACTAGAACAATTAGTTATTCTCTAATCTCAATTCAAAGCTTCATTGTATAGAGTAATTTATAGCGAAATGTAAAAACATTTACTATTCTGAACTTAGAATAATATGGAAATTGAAAGAATAAGGTTCAGAGTCAATATCACTTGAATGATAAGTGAAGATATAAATACTTGCATAATATGATTCGAAATAAACGTCACTTGAATGATAAGTGAAGCTAGGGGTACTTGCCCGGTATGCTTGATAACCTCTTACTATAACTCTGATTATAGCTTCTGTCTACTATCTCCGTCTAACACTTGACCGCACTTCTTGCTACTCGATTCTATAAACAAAAGGACTATCTTAATTGACAGAACCCAACTCAATCGACGTAACTACGTCTTGACATCTACCCGATCGTTTATAACTAATCATGGCATTTTAAAACTGTAAATATATAGCACGCATATCATGTAACACGTAATCATGTTATTCATATCATGTAATCACATATTTCATGTAACACATGAGACAGATTGTCAAAAGACAGGTCTCAGTATCAGAATTGAAATCAGGTGAATAACAGTGTTTATTGATCAGATATCGACTCAGAATGATATATAAATCAAATGATATTGCAATACCAAGGAAATTAGGTCTCAAAAGTATTTTTATTGAAAGCGTAATATTTTTCTGAGTCTGTACGCATTCTTTTCGTATTAAATGGACGAACGGTTTAATTATTATGAATAAAATAAGAAATAAATAGAATTAAATCAATTTAACAATAATATTAATTGACTTTTATAAATCTAAATATAATTTTTAAAAGTTTAAAAATAATTTTTAGGAATTATTTGAATTAATTATAAATAATTTACACTTATTTAACTATTTATAAATAAAATTAATTGATTAAATGAATTAATCAATTTAAGATAATTAAGTAAATAATTTTTAGTATTTAAATTAACTATTAAATGATTTTTAAAATAAAATAAATTATTTTTAAAAATAAGAAAATTAATTTTGAAATAAAAGTAAAAGAAAGTAATAAAAACAGATTTTAGATTGCAGTCTTCTTCTTCGCTGAATCAAACGGTGGCCTTGGGAAACGGACTTTCGCCGGAGAACGAAGAAGGTGACCGGCGTTTCGCCGGTTTCTGGAAAATTCCAGATTCCGGTCAAACGTCCGGCGATCTCCCGGACGTCCGGTGACCCCCAAAACATAATCGAAATTTCCAGGTTTTGATTCCAATAAGCCCCAAAACATCCCAGAAACTCAGTTCTGCCAAAATTCGACTCCAACATCAATCCAAACTCCAACTCCGGAAAAAATCAACTCCTCTCGGATGAACCAAATCGGAAAATCCAATTTCGACCAAATCGGTACTAAAACTCGAGTTCTTGGTATCAAAACGAAGCCCAGAATAATCAAAAATTACCCCAATCATCACAACTCATCAAGAACATCACAATAATCAAGAAAATCAATTTGAAAAATCAATAAAAATCTTAGAACTCGACTTAAATATTCCGGGAACCAAACAACACAAATTTATAATTAAATCGACTGGAAATCATCATCTAAAGCTACTGGTAACAACAAAATCAACCAACAATCATCACAAATCAAAACGATTCTCAAAACAAAAATACCCAAAAAAATCGACCTTTTAAAATTGTTCACCTCAGATGAAGATGTTGATATCAAAAGAAAGCTCTCGTCGAGAGGATGATTTTGACTACTAGAACGTCTAATTTGGTTTGCTAGATCGATCAAAAACCGTGATTGAAGTTGCTGCAAAGAATTTTACCCCCACAACCTGTTCTTGATTTTATGGATTTTCCGAAATTTTATAAAATAATGAATAAAAAAATAAATGGCTGGTATTTATTTTTTACAGAAATTATATCCCAAAATAAATTAAGGGTGTTTTTATCCCCTACTTATAATAATTAGGGCCCCAAAATAATAATTACGGAGAATAAATTTAAAAGTGATAAAATATAAAATTAATGTCAAAATTCCCCAAAAATTGCGAATAATTCAAAAATGTGAAGATATTGGGTTGTTGAAATACGAGTAATTTTATAAAAATAAAAATACGAATTTTATGGACTTTAACGTCCCGATGGGGTCCCGGTCCGTTAATTTTTGAAAAACAGGAACGACTCCTAAATTACCAGAAAATCCCGAAAACACCTAGAATACATTCAAACGCGCATAAAATGAAATAAAACGAGTCCCTTAATAAAGACGCTAATAAACACCGTCCTGATTGCAGATAGATTCATATAATTGCAGTTTAAACATATATTAATCAATCGAAAAATTTTCTGGCCCGCACAGTAACACACATAACAACTGTAACATCTAATATCATGACAATAATCACTTTAAATTTATAAAACACATAATTTTATTTATTTAACATATAATATTCACATAATTTTTCCCGGATATAACACATCTGGTCTGAATGTGGGCTTTAATGGGGTCTATCCATGATCTTCCAAGTCCAATAGGGGCAATGAGCTTAAAATCAATGCTCCCTGTCTTGAGAACACAGAAGTATACGCTTTCAAAGCTTTCATCAATTTCTGATGAGGCAAACTTAGATAAAGCATCAGCTTTACAATTTTCTTCTCTCGGGATATACTCAACATGACACTCAAAGAACTGAGTCATCACAACTTTCATAAGTCGTACATACATAACCATGGTTTTATCCCTTGCCTCAAATTCCCCATTGACTTGGGATATCACAAGCTTTGAGTCTCCACAGACCTTCAAGTTTTTCACCCTTAAAGTCCTAGCTAGGACAAGTCCCTAGGCCAAGTCCCTAGGCCAAGTCCAGCGATCAGGGCCTCATATTATGCCTCATTATTTATGGTAAGAAAATCTAACTTCATGGCATATTCAATCAGGAACCATCAGGGCTCCGTAAGACCAGCCCAACTCCACTCGAATTTATTTTTGATTCCCCATCAAAATAGAGCACCCAAAACTCCTTGGTATCAGCTTTCTTTTCTTTTTCTTTATCATTCATGTCTCCTTGAGTGTCTTCCTTCACCCTGACTTCTTGGTTGTCGATGATACATTCACCACGAAGTCGGCCATACCTGAGCTTTAATCGATGTCCTCGATTTTGATATCAAACTCCCCAATATCTATGGCCCATTTGATTAGCATTCTACTGGCCTTAGAACCGTGAATGATGTTTTTCAAAGGCTGATTTGTCACCAATTCAACTTTGTGGGATTGAAAGTAGGTCGCACTTCCTCAAGGCCATAACTAAGACTAAAGCGAACTTTTCTATAGTGGAATAGTTTAACTCAGCTCCATACAAAATTTTGCTGATATAATAGATAGGTTTCTGGATTTTAGTTTCCTCCTTCACCAATACGACGCTCAGGGCATTTTCAGAAATGGGCCAAGTACAAGTACAAGGTCTCATTCAAAATTGGTTTGGCCAATATGGGGTTTGAACCATATATTTTTTCAGTTCTTCGAACTTCATATGATTTCTTCAGTCCAAGCAAAATCATTCACCTTCTTCAAAGTCTTAAAAAAATGGTAGGCACTTGTCTCCGGACATGGAGATGAACTTTTCCAAAGAAACAATTTTTCCAATAAGGTTTTAAGCATCCCTCACCGAAATCGGGGGTTCCATATCTAAGATAACCTTTATTTTGTCAGATTTTCTTCAATTCCCCTTTTGGAGACCATCAATCCTAAGAAGTTCACAAATCCTACCACCAAAAGCACACTTGGCGGGATTCAACATCATCTTGTGATGCCTCAAGATCTCAAAAGCTTCCCTCAAATAGGTTATGTGATCTTTCTTTACCAAGCTCTTTACTAGCATGTCATCTACGTAGACCTCCATGGTCTTTCCAAAAGATCCTTAAAGATCTTATATACCAATCTATGATACGTGGCTCATGTATTCTTGAGACCAAATTCCATAACAAGATAACAGAAAACACCAATATCAATGATGAATGATACCTTTGAGATGCCATCCTTATACATCTTGATTTTATTATAGCCACCAAATCCATCCATGGAATTCAACATTTCATGCCCCTCAATGGCGTCTATCAAGGTATCTATCCTCGATAAAGGAGAACAGTCATTCGGGCATGCATCATTCAAATTACTGAAGTCAACACACATCATCCACTTTTTATTAGCTTTTTTCACCATTACAAGGTTACCTAACCATTCTGGGTATTGTATTTCCTCAACAAATCAAGCTTCCAAGAGCTTTTCTACTTCTTGTATTATGGCCTCTTGCCTTTCGAGGGCGAAATTTCTCTTCTTTTGCTCCACCGTTTTTTCGATTAGGATCCATATTCAACTTGTGAGTTATCAATTCTGGATCAATGCCCGACATATCGACTGCTGGCCATGCTAAAACATCACTATTTTCTTGCAAAAACTTTATTAACTTCCTTTTAAGGGGTTTTTCCAACGAAAGTTGTCTTTTCAGGAACCTCGGGAGCCAAAGTAATTGGGATAAAATCTTTTTCCGGATTCTGAGGCTACATAACAGCTTCTTTCCATCTTCTGATCTCCTTTTTCCTCTCGTATCTCGTTCCTAGTTGGAAATTGATTACATAATGATAGGATGAGGGACTGCCATAAAATCGTGTATGCATGTCCTTCCCATGATAGCATTATAAAGTGACCCAACCTTAACCACCACAAATTTTAACATTTGTGTTGCTTGCTTTGGTTCTCGGCCCATTGTCAATGGAAGTTTAATTATTCCTTCAACGGACACTCGACTTCAGAAAAATCCATAGATTTGCATATCGGTCGGGGTCAATTGTAAGTCAATGTATCCCATCCTAATGAAAGTATCATATAGAAGAATGTCCATCGATGCCACATTGTCTACAAGGACTCTTTTATAGGGGTTGTTCCCTATAATATGTGTAATGATCAGAGGATCATCGTGAGGGAACTTCACCCCTTTTAAATCAAAGTCGTCGAATGCTATTGATACTCCAGTATTCGCCCATTTCGGGGCTTCTCGAACTATGTGCATTACTTCTCGAGCATAAGCCTTTGAGCTTACCCAGGGAGATCTTACTGTGGCTGAGTACGAGGCTAAGTTAATTGAGTTAGCAAGGTTCGTGCCAGACCAGGTTGATATAGATGAAAAGGAAGCAAGAAGATTTGAACAAGGATTGAAATTTGGATTCAGAATAGAGTGGCCATGTTTGAATTGACTTCATATGTGGCAGTGGTTCAGAAAGCAATGGTGATTAAAAGTAAGAGTGACATGTCTTAGAAAGGAATGATGGAAAGAAGAGGAAAATTGAAACCTCAGGGGAGGTCAGCAACAGGGTAACTTCCAGGGCTGTTTCAATAAAGGCCAGAGTTTCAGGATAATAAAGGTATGGATTCAAGAAACTACAGCCAGGAAAAGGGAACCGTTTTCAGAATTCAAATCAGCAGAGGCCCAATCGCCCACCAGCGTCAGATTGCAAGTTTTGTGGTAGAAGGCACTTTGGGATTTGTAAGTGTTAGTCCCTTAACAATATAGCAAGAATTACAGAAGGGGGGTTGAATGGAATTCTTTATCTTTTTCTTGAAATAAAAATGTTCAACTCGATTATAGATATATCTGTTTTGATTAGTACAATGCGAAATATAAACTTTAATGAATCAAAACAAGAGTAATTAAAAACAAGAGTCTTTAAAAACTTTCTGGTGGATTTAAACAATTTCACCAGTGATATATATTAATATATCGAGAGAACTCTGTGTGCAGAAATGCTCACAGCTGCTTTTACAAGATAGAACAACTAAGAACACAGGAAATGCTAAAGATAGTGCTTTCAAAGATTTCTCTGTGTTTGTTTTTAAGCTAACTTAGTTTTCTTAGTCATCATCTTTATTTGCTACTCTCTTGGTTTATATATATTACCAAGATTATAAAGTCAAAAGAACTGAATAAATATAAAATCTAACAGTCTTGATCTTTGCTGATTTTCAACCTCTATGACCCAGTTAATAGGCTTCCACAGTGTTTGTATCCAATCTCGACAGCTGTGTGTCAGCTTTTACTGTTCAATTAATGTTTGAATCTTGATATTATCATCCGTCAACTTTCAGATCATCCGTCGATGACTTACTTGATCATCCGTCGACTACTATTTTGAACATCTGTTGAAAGTCATTTGATCATCCGTCGAAGCTTTGTTAAGCATCCATTGATAGCTATTTGGCACTTGACTTCATTTCACTTATACAGAATTACAAGACATTGCTTATGTATAGTTAATCAACCTATTCTGCATATCTAGTTAAAGTCAACATGACTTATATGCTACTACAGATTCTATACAAAGGTGCATACAACACTATGCTACAAACTTATCATTATATAAGCTACTCACTCGATGGATAATAATCACTCATCCGTCGGTACTCAAACTGAGTTATCCGTCGGGACTATAATTCTTATCCGTCGAGTGCTACATTATTTCACTAAGTAAAATCTACTTAGATGTTTTGTTTAGGTAATCATCAAGTGCACAACATATTCACAACAATCTCCCCCAATTTATGTCTACTGGAATTGTAGCCATAAATTAAGAGACACTTGATGATAACAAAACATCCTAAACATATATCTTTAAAGATAAGTAGATAAACTGAAAGTGCTTCAATTTAAACAAGGTATACAAGGTTTGGCTCACAGTCAATTCAGATGCTCCTCTAGCCTGAGCAGATTTTTCTAGTTCCTTGAAGGTCTGGATCTTCTTCCAAGCTTTCTGTTGTTTTCTTCAATTTGATTCTGGAGCTGTCTGTGGAATTCTAATTCATCAGATTCTGAGAGATCTAACATTTCTTGCATTTCCAAAAGAGTCTCATTGCTAGAGATACTCAATTGGTCTTCTAGTCTGAAGAATCTTCTCACCACCCTTGTCATCTATGAATTCCATCAGCCAGTAGGGCCTTAGATGCACTCTTCTCCCTGTGTATGGGATGATAAGAGTTTTGGGTAGTGCATCTTTGGCTCTAACACTCCTTAGCTCTTCAATCTTCTTCAATACTAATCTTCTTGCAGTTACATTAAACCCAAAGTTTTCTTGAAGGATGAATAGACTTTGATCACACAGCTTGGCTTTCTTGAAGTATCCTATGAAGAGGCCACTGAATCTCCCTTCCTCCTTTGTACTTGAATACCAACCTTCAGGTAGGTTTCTGTATGCATCAATTGCCCTTACCTCATCCAGCTCCTCCAGATAAAGTTTTAGGTCTGAAATTCCTTGATGTCACACAAGTACAATTAGTCTCCCTTGTTGATCTTGGGTTGAGCTTTGACTACTGCCTTGGATTTGAGAGGTGACAGCTTCACTTTCTTGACTGCCCTTGATTTGTCCTTCTTGGCTTGGTGAGAATTGGCAAGTTGACGTCAGGAATTGGTAATTTATCCCACTCTATTGGCTCATCCTTTGGCACAATAGGCTCTCCATGTATGTTCCTGTAGGGGTCCACCACCCTTATGTCTTCAAATACACAGAGGGCTTTGATGCTTGGTTTCAGCTTTAGTGGATTCCATTGGAAATTGATCTTCCAATTCCTTGTTTACAATATCCAACTTTCTTTTGTTCTTTAGCCAATTCTTTCTTTCTTGGCGATTTCTTCTGTTCTTCAGTCTTCTTCTTTGATCCAGTAGCTTGAGTTGGTTGAGAGGGAATTTGTTGAGAAGAATTCACAGCCTGTAGCTTGGTCAGGATAGCAAACTATTCTTTCTTTGTTTAGACTTCTTTGCATCTAGAGCAGCTTGCCTCTTTTCCTGCTTCAATCTGGCTTTTTTCTTCTTCCTTTGCTTGAGCAAATTGTGGATGTCCAGCTACCACACAAATTTCCTTCCCATTTCTGAATATCTTTGCAATTCTCTCTCTTGAGGCTGAATCAGCTGGATCTTTGTAGAGAAGAATAGATCTTGACAGAAGTTTCTTTTCATCAGGCTTGGGTGTCTCATACACAGTATCCATAGGGTTCTTCAAAGATGACTTTGGATAGTTTGCCCTTGGTTTAAGAATCATCTCAGCCTTTGTAGTCTTGATGCAGGAAGATTGTCCTTTCTCCAGATCGTTCATGCTTATCTCATTCACATTGATTGGCTTGACAAGAGAGTGATGGATTGCTGACTGATCTGGTTCCTTGACTAATTGAAACTTTCTCTGTATTTCCTCATCAATCTTTTTCCAGTTGATCAGAGTCAACTCTTCTTTATCAGCATCTTTCAAACTTGCTGCTGCATTTATAAGATCTATACCATCTGCAACTGTGGCTTGGAGATAGTAATTGAAGGTACAATTACTTTGCTGATTTGAACTACAATGTTCTCCCCCTTAGTTGATCCTTTCTCCCCCATACTTGATTCTCTCTCCCCCTTTTTGTTATCATCAAGTGAAGGAGTTAGGCCTTGTGCTTTAGCCAGTTGCATGAGAAGATTTGTCTGAGTCTGTTGATTTTGAAGAAGTAGGGCCACTGAATCCTCAATAATTTGAACTCTGGTCTCCAGCTTGGCTATCTTCTTCTCAGAATCTGATTCTCTTCTCAACCTTTGTAATAAATCATGCATGATACCATATGGCATTAGTGAATCCAGTTTCTCAGAGTTGTATGTCCTTTAAGTCAGCTATCTACTTTTTCAATTCATCCACACTGATATTCTGTCCGGAGTGTTGGATCTTCATTAAGTGCAAGGAGTCTAGATGAGCTTTAAGAATAGCCTTGGTACCTGCATCTGAAACTTCCTGAAGGGCTTGCTGAATAGCTGTTACTTGTCTTACCAAGGACACCTCAAATTGTCCTGGTATAAAGTCCTTTGCCCATGCCCATTCAGATAAACTTAAAGCAGAACTTTGGCCTTCAGCTCCCCCTAAGTTCATGCTTCTATTCAAAGAACTAGAGTCATCATCATCAGAATTTACTCCTAATTCTTCAGATGGCTCTCCAGCTTGAGGAGGCATCCTGTTGACAGCAGCTTTATCTCTTTGAAGAGATTCTGTGGTGTGCACTAAGTGTAAAGTCTGCTCTGCCTCCACATTGCCCTGAGCAGCCAACAGTTGATAGGCTGAAACAGGGTGAGTAAAAGTGTCAGCATCCAAGGAAATGTTATCAATTATAGCTTTGTAATGTTGCTGAAATTGTCTTTCCTTTTCAGCATCATCCACAATCATTGACTCACTAGCAATGGTTGGCTCCATCCTTATTGCTCCAGTACCTGCTTTTCTCTCATATTCTCTCTTTTGTTACATCAGGGTCTCACCTTGGCTCCCACCCTCACACCCTCACCTTCACCTACTAAGGTGGGACTCCTCTCACTCCTTTTGCCAATCCTGAATGAATGGATTGCTGAGATTCACTCTTTTCCTCTCCTTTTGCCTGGGAGCAACCCATCCTCTCACTCAATACACTCTCCTCTCTCAGTCCTAAGAGTGATTGTATTACCACCAAATCTTCTGCACTTGAAATTATTGAAGTTTGAAGTTGTGCAGAGACACTCGACGGATAAATGATATACGTCGGGTGAGTGGTAAAGCAATCCGACGGATAACTGCTGTTAAGCTTATCCGTCGGGATACAATCACTACTCGACGGATGAGCAATTCCATCGAGAGAGTAGAAATGAATGAGGTGGGAAGAGAAACTATTGTTGACTCTGTGTTGATTGAAGTTATTTGAGGCACAGATGTCACAATAGAATCAGAAAGAATTGGCAAGTGAGCCAACATGTCATCTAAAAGATGATGCTCACTTGCACTAGATTTTGCTTCCCCAACAGAGTTAAAGAAGGGGAATCAGGAATTGAAGTGTTTATCATGTCCACTTCCAGTGAGTTGGTTGGTGAGTATTGTGTTTCAGTGGCTTCTATCAAGAGAGATTTTGGATGTGACTCCACATTATTGGAGCCAGATCAATCTGAATTTGAGAAGGTGCAGGGACTGTGTCTTTAGCACCAGTTTGTACTAAAATGTGTGTCATGTGCATCCCCAGTTGTTTTGGATTTCTTCTTTCTAGTATAAGTTTGGTGTAGGCTTGTGTCCCTAACCCTCTTGGCCTGTGCTCTTGGATGAGAGCTTTGTTCAATAGCCACATCCTTTTGGGAGGATGCAGCTAGAAATGAGCTTATGTCCTTTTTAAGCACTGTAGTTTGTTGGGAAACTGCAGTGTGGCTAGGCTGGGATTCACTTATCTCTCCAACCTTATCCTTGGGGTTTCTTTGATGTTCACCCCTTCCCTCACCTATCTTACCCTCCTTCACACTCCCCTCTTTGTGTTTGGTAGGATTTTCAACTGGTACCTTTTGAGAGATACCAGAGGGGGTTTTCTTTGATTTGGATTTAAGAATTGCAGTTGTTTTGGCAGCTTTGGTAGGCAACTGTTTGGTCATTGTCACAGTTGCCATAGCTATGCCTGAAGTCAAAGAAATAGAAGGGATTGGAATAGTTGAGAGTGTAGATGAACTTACCTCACTTACCTGAGGTGCCAGCATTATAGGAAAATAGAACATTGGCACATCCTTGTGATGGTTGGCTCTATTCAGATCTGCAATAATTCTTCTCTCTTGAACCCAACAAGCTAATTTGTTGGTTGGGTTCTCAAGTTCAATCTCTTCACAAAGATGGTTAGCCAAAAGCATAAAAAATCTAGCATAGTAAATATTCTTTCCTCTTTTGGCTAAGTCACCTAGTTTATAACCTAACTCATACACAACCAGATCACTTAAGTTGTAATATTTGGCTGTAACTAGCATGTATAGCATGTTAAGCATGGAAATGTTCACAGAATCAAAATTACTGATTTTTCCAGAAAAGACCTTAGTTACTACATCACACAAGTAACTCCATTCCTTCCTAAGACCTAGTCTTCTAATTTCACTTAGTTTTGCAGTAGGAAGTGCATAATGAATGGAATTTAGCATATTGACAATATCAGTGTCAGTGTGTGGTGCAGTAACATTGTCATCGGGAATCTTGAAACATGCTTTTATGACATCACTATTGATACAGAAAACATTACCTTTGATGGTCAGAGTGATGGTTTTGTCAGTAGAGTTGTAGATTGTTATTGTCCACATCTCCTCAACAACTTCACAATAAATTGTGGGTAATTCCAGCATAGCAAAACTTAACTTGCAGTTCTTCATGAAGTCCATCATCTTATGATAGTCTTCAGATTGCTGAATCCCCTTATTGACCAAGGCAGTGAAGTTGTTATTCTCATAGATGAACCCAGTCTGTGACATGATCTTTACTACGGGTGCCATTGTTAGGGAAGAAAAGCTTGAAGAGAAAGAGGATTTTTGCTTGAGAGATAATGAAATAAGACAGTTGAATTTGAGAATGATAAAAGAAAATGATTAGAATGAAATAGGCTTTTATACTTTGCTCAAACTCAACGGATAAAAATAATAAAGAGAAATAAATTACCCAATAGAAACTGCCTAAAATTACCGTTTTAAAATAAACTTTAAAAATTCCACCCATTATCCGTCGTGTAATGCTTATAAACTGTAAGTATACTCGATGGATAATGTTCAGGGAATTAACGGTTAAGAATTAGACACTTCGACGGATGAGGATAAAATGTTATCCGTCGAGCTTTAAAATATTCCAGAAAAGTAATTGATTTTTATTTATAATTTGTATATCGACGGATGACTCAACCCGATGGATAATGGTCATCCGTCGAGAGACAAATTTTGACTTAGCCAAAATTTCATCCAAGACTAAAAATCAATTAAATTTCTGGCTCCTTTTCAACTTGCAAGAATAATTCAGATAAATTCAAGAGTAATTAAGCATACTTAACTCACTTACCAACCTAGAAAAGGTAGATTCATCCAGTGGCTTGGTAAAAATATCTGCAAGTTGCTTCTCACTTGGAACAAAATGCAACTCTACAGTACCATTCATTACATGTTCCCTTATGAAATGGTACTTGATGTCTATATGCTTTGTCCTTGAATGTTGCACTGGATTTTCAGTGATGACAATTACACTTGTGTTGTCACAGAAAATAGGAATCCTATCAACTTGCAAACCATAGTCTAGCAATTGATTTTTCATCCATAAAATCTGTGCACAACAACTGTCAGCAGCAATATATTCAGCTTCAGCTGTATAAGTAGAAACTGAATTTTGCTTTTTACTGAACCAGGACACAAGCTTGTTTCCTAAAAATTGACAGGTTCCTGTTGTGCTTTTTCTATCAATTCTGCAACCTGCATAATCTGCATCTGAATAACCACTTAGATCAAAACCAGAATCTCTAGGATACCAAATGCCAAGGTTTGGTATTCCTTTGAGATATCTGAAAATTCTTTTAATAGCTATCAAATGAGACTCTTTAGGATCAGCCTGAAATCTAGCACACAAACATGTAGCAAACATTATATCTGGCCTACTAGCTGTTAAGTACAGAAGTGAGCCAACCATGCCTCTATAACTTGAAATATCCACAGACTTTTCAGTAGTGTTTAGTTCAAGCTTAGTTGCAGTGGCCATGGGAGTTTTTGCAGATGTGCAATCCATTAGATCAAACTTCTTTAAAAGATCAAAAATATATTTAGTTTGACTAATGAATATTCCATCACTAACTTGCTTAACTTGTAAACCAAGAAAGTAAGTTAGTTCTCCCATCATACTCATTTCATACTTGCTTTGCATCAGTTTGGCAAACTTTTTACAAATTTTTTCATCTGTAGAGCCAAAGATAATATCATCTACATAAATTTGAACAAGTATGCTAGAGCCATTCACATTTCTGAAAAATAAAGTTTTATCTACAGTACCTCTTGTGAAGTGATTTTCCAAAAGGAACTTTGATAAAGTGTCATACTAGGCTCTAGGTGTTTGCTTCAATCCATAAAGTGCTTTCAATAGATAGTAGACATACTTTGGGAAATTTGGATCTTCAAAGCCAGGAGGTTGACTTACATACACTTCTTCCTCCAAGTCTCCATTCAGAAAGGTACTTTTGACATCCATTTGATAGACCTTGAAATTGGCATGGGCTGCATAGGCTAAGAAGATTTTGATGGCTTCAAGTCTTGCAACAGGAGCAAATGTTTCATCAAAATCTATCCCTTCTTGCTGACAATAGCCTTTAGCAACCAATCTTGCTTTGTTCCTTACTACTATGCCATTTTCATCCATCTTGTTTCTGAATACCCATTTGGTGTCTATTGGATTCTTTCCTTTAGGCTTGGGTACCAGCTTCCATACTTTATTCCTTTCAAATTGGTTTAGCTCCTCCTGCATAGCTAAAATCCAATCAGGATCTAATAAGGCTTCTTCTACCTTCTTTGGTTCTTCCTTAGACAGGAAGCTGATGTATAGACATTCTTCTTGAGTTGCTCTCCTGGTTTGAACTCTGGAAGAAACATCACCAATAATCAGTTCAAAGGGGTGATCTTTTGTCCATTTTCTTGGTTGAGGTAGATTAGCCCTAAATGAAGAGACCTCAATGTTGTCTTGATGTGTGATTGAGTTTTGATTGCTAGAAACTCCCCCTGAGTTTGTGGATTTTTGATTTGAAATTGGGGTGCTTTCCATGGGTGATCTGCCTTGACTTCCTGCTCTTTTTGATAACCCGACGGATGGTGAATTTTGAGTACCGAATGATGAAGCATTATGTAACTTGACGGATGTTGAGTTTTGTGCTTCATTTGTAGTAAATTTGTCTGCATTATCCTTAGACACTGTTTCTTGATCACTTTCATCATCACTTTCTTCACTGACCATCTCAACATTGTCGAATTTGAGGCTCTCATGGTAATCTCCATCTTTTAGTCCTTCAATCTTTTTATCATCAAACACAACATGTATATATTCAACAACAATGTTGGTTCTTAGATTGTAGACTCTATATGCTTTACCAACAGCATATCCAACAAAAATTCCTTCATCTGCTTTAGCATCAAACTTCCCATTTTGATCAGTTTGATTTCTCAGAATATAGCATTTACAGCCAAAGACATGAAGAAAGTTCAGAGTTGGCTTCTTGTTCTTGAACAATTGATAAGGTGTCTTGCATTTTGCTTGATTAATCAGAGAGATGTTCTGAGTGTAGCATGCAGTGTTGACAGCTTCAGCCCAGAAATATGTTGGTAATTTTGATTCTTCAAGCATTGTCCTTGCAGCTTCAATAAGAGATCTATTCTTTCTTTCCACTACTCCATTCTGTTGTGGAGTCCTTGCTGTTGAAAACTCATGCAGGATCCCATTTTCCTCACAGAATGCTCTCATGACATAGTTCTTGAACTCAGTTCCATTGTCACTCCTGATTCTTCTAACTTTGAAATCAGGATGATTGTTAACTTGCCTTATGTGATTGATGATGATTTCACTAGCTTCATCTTTGGACTTTAGGAAATAGATCCAAGAGAACTTTGAGAAATCATCTACAATTACTAG
The DNA here is from genome assembly GCF_009905375.1 of Apium graveolens. NCBI lineage: Eukaryota > Viridiplantae > Streptophyta > Magnoliopsida > Apiales > Apiaceae > Apium > Apium graveolens. Next base: position 26,345 of record NW_027419506.1, read on the forward strand.
GCAAAATCTTTTCTTTGAGATTGACAAAACATTGACTGGTCCAAACAAATCCATGTGAAGCAGTTGCAGAGGTTCTTCAATTGTTGAATCAAGTTTCTTCCTGAATGATGCTTTAATTTGCTTCCCTTTTTGGCAGGCATCACACAGTCCATCCTTTGTAAACTCCATCAGAGGAATGCCTCTAACTAGCTCTTTCTTTACCAGCTCATTCATGGTCTTGAAGTTCAAATGGGATAGCTTCTTGTGCCATAGCCAACTTTCATCTTGACTTGCTTTACTGAGAAGACAAGTTACAGATTCTGTTTTATTTGAGTTGAAGTCAGCTAGATACACATTTCCTCTTCTCACACCAGTGAGAACCACTTTGTTGTGTTTGATTATTATCACAACACAGGTTTCTTTGTTGAAGGTTCCTGAGTTGCCTTTATCACAAAGCTGGCTGATACTTAACAGATTGTGTTTGAGACCATCCACTAAGGCAACCTCTTCAATGATGACATTGTCCTTTGAGATCAAGCCTATCCCACAGTATAACCTTTGCTGTCATCTCCAAAAGTGATACTTGGCCAGCTCTCTCTTCAACTCTGTGAGCAGGTAGACCCCAGTCATGTGTCTTGAACAACCACTATCCAAGTACCAAGATTCCTTCTGTTTCCCTGCACACTCAAAATCAAATCAAGTTGATTTTGGTACCCAAGTTTCCTTGGGTCCTGCCTTGTTAGCTTTCTCTCTCTGTTTCTTAGGTTTTAACTCATTGACTTAGGATTTCAGATTCTTCCTTAGTCATTTGGGTTGGGCCTTTGAAACCACTAGATGCTACAGAATTATATGCATGTTATGGCTAACAAGAAGGCATGCTTGGTGTCAAACATGTTATTCCCAGTAAGGCATGCTAACTGGCATTTGAGCATATTGTATGCAGCATAATATGGATTAGGTGCAAATGGCATATTATCATACTGTGCATTCATGTTCTTGTAGTGCAAGCATTAACAGGCATAGGAGCATGGCATTCATGTTAGAGAATTGAGGCTGAACAGACATGGGAGTAGGCATGGCAGATTTGCAATTAAACGACAAATGATTTACACTACCACATTTGACACAGATTTTTCTAGGAGCATATTTGTCAGGTGTGTAGTTGTTATGTTTTGTTAATCCCTACTTTACCATTCCTATTGTTTTTTCCTTTTAGTTTCTATTTTTTACCTCTATCTTCTCAAGTCTTCACTCAACTGTTTGACAGTCATGTGACCAATTAGCCTTCTTCCCCCTTTCTTCTTGGCTTGACTTGACTCCCCTGAAACAAAGTTTCTTGGAAACAACCCATACTTTTCATTTAGCTTGGTTAATTTGGCTTTACTAATGGGTTTTTCACAGCCGATGGATGAGGTTTTTATCATTCGACGGATAACACATTTTGTTGTCCCGACGATAGTCCTCATCATCCGTCAGTCACATCCTGTCAGCAATCCACTACCAAATAGGTTTCTAGTTTTCTCCTTATTCTTTTCCAGGCTTCATCACAAAGGACTCAATTCCTTGAACCTTGGTGATTTGAGCATGAACATCTCTGGATGTTTTCCATGCTTTAATCACCTCCTGTTCACGATCGAGCTGCTTCTTTAAAATTTCTTCCTTTTTCAAGGACTCAGTTAATTCCTCCTTAGCAATTCTACACTCAATTTTTAGTTTCTCAAACTCAACAAACTGAGACTCAAGCACATTATTCCTCTCACTCAAAAAAGTTGTTTTCTTTGATTTTAGCATTTTCTTTAGTGAGGGACTTAAGTGTAACACGCAAATGATACAATTCTGTAGACATGTCATTTATTGCATCATTACACTCAGCTTTAGATAAATGTGCAAGGTTTGTAGTAATTACCTGATTGCTTGAGGAACTTGTCTCTGTTTCATCAGACTTGGCCATAAGGGCTAGATTGACATAGCTGATCTCCTCATCTTCATCCAAACCATCAGCTGCCCAGTCATTCTCTTGTGTAATAAAAGCCCTTTCCTTCTGTTTGAGTAGATCAAAGTATTTTTGCTTATAATCCACAGACTCAAATCTCTTCTTACTGAATCTGACTTTCTACACTCATTTGCAAAATGCCCTGCCAAGCCACATTTGAAACACTTGAATTTTGACTTATCCACCATGTTTCTATTTGGCTTGGCAGCTCCAAAGTTCTTCTTGAACTTGAGCTTGGCAAATCTTCTTGAAAGGAATGCTAGGTGCTCATCAATGTCCTCCATGTCATCTTGACTCAAAGAATCTTCACTTTCTGCAGCTAGCCCTTTACCCTTGCTTTCACAGGCCTTTGAAGTTGATTCCACAGCTTCCATCTTCACTTCCTTCTCCTTTTCCAGTTCAGCAACTAGTGCAATGGATCCTCCTTTCTTCTTTCCTCTCTCCATTCTTTCATCCTGCTCTATTTCAAGCTCATAGGTCTTCAGAATGCCATACAGTCTCTCCAAAGTAAACTCCTTATAATCTTGTGAGTTTCTCAATGAGACTGTCATTGGTTTCCATTCCTTTGGAAGAGATCTGAGAAATTTCAGATTGGAGTCTTTAGTCTGATAGACTCTTCCATGCAATTTAAGAGCATTTAGTAGCTTTTGGAATCTACTAAAAATGTCAGTGAGTGACTCACTTTCTTCATTGTGAAAATGCTCATATTGCTGAATCAGGAGCTGCATTTTATTTTCTCTTACTTGCTCAGTACCATCACAGATTATCTGTATTGTGTCCCAAACTTCCTTGGCAGTCTTGCAGTTGATGATGTTATCAAACATATCTGCATCAACACCATTGAACAGAATGTTCATGGCCTTTTTATCTTTCCTGACTTGTTCAAGATCAGGATCAGACCATTCATGCCTTGGCTTTGGAACTGATGGTTCATTTCCTGTTGCAGCTCTCATTGGAACATGAGGGCCTCTTTCTATGCAGTCCACATAGGCCTCATCTTGAGAAAGCATATGAAGATGCATCTTTACCTTCCAATGATGGTAATTATCTTTATCCAGAAAAGGAATCTTGACTCCAACATCTTTCTTGTTCATCTTGCTGAATTGTTTTGATCTTTAAACTCTTTGTAGATTAAGAGCTTGCTCTGATACCAATTGTTAGTCCCTTAACAATATAGCAAGAATTACAGAAGGGGGGTTGAATGGAATTCTTTAACTTTTTCTTGAAATAAAAATGTTCAACTCGATTATAGATATATTGTTTTGATTAGCACAATGCGGAATATAAACTTTAATGAATCAAAACAAGAGTAATTAAAAACAAGAGTCTTTAAAAACTTTCTGGTGGATTTAAACAATTCCACCAGAGATATATATTAATATATCGAGAGAACTCTGTGTGCAGAAATGCTCACAGCTGCTTTTACAAGATAGAACAACTAAGAACACAGGAAATGCTAAAGATAGTGCTTACAAAGATTTCTCTGTGTTTGTTTCTAAGCTACTTAGTTTTCTAGTTATTTTTATTTGCTACTCTCTTGGTTTATATATATACCAAGATTACAAAGTCAAAAGAACTGAATAAATATAAAATCTAACAGTCTTGATCTTTGCTGCTTTTCGTCCTCTATGACCCAGTTAATAGGCTTCCACAGTGTTTGTATCCAATCTCGACGGCTGTGTGTCAGCTTTCACTGTTCAACTGATGTTTGAATCTTGATATTATCATCTTTCATATCCCGGTACATTAACATCCTCCCGTCGACTTTCAGATCATCCGTCGATGACTTGATCATCCGTCGACTGCTATTTGAACATCCGTTGAGTCATTTGATCACCGTCGAAGCTTTGTTAAGCATCCGTTGATAGCTATTTTGGCACTTGACTTCATTTCACTTATACAGAATTACAACATTGCTTATGTACAGTTAATCAACCTATTCTGTATATCTAGTTAAAGTCAACATGACTTATATGCTACTACAGATTCTATACAAAGGTGCATACACACTGTGCTACAACTTATCATTTATAAGCTACTCACTCGATGGATATAAATTACTCATCCGTCGGTACTCAAAATGAGTTATCCGTCGGACTATAATTCTTATCCGTCGAGTGCTACATTATTTCACTAAGTAAAATCTACTTAGATGTTTTGTTTAGGTAATCATCAAGTGCACAACATATTCACAACAGAAGCCATCAAGGGATATGGGCTATGTAAGGACGTCGTATTGCGTCTTGCGGGTGGTGTGATGATTGCGAAAGATTTTTTGCCGCTGGAGTTAAGAAATTATTATATAACTAGCTCTATAGCCCGTGCAATGCACGGGCATGCTCTAGATTGGACGAATCGATATTATTTTAGTTATACTTTATGATAATATTTCATGTTATCCCCCTCTAAATGTTGATGGATTTATTTATTATAGTAGATTTTTATTGTGATGGCATTGGTGCAATAGTTTTCTACGATTGACGTAAGACCAGTGCATTTCTTGTTTTCCACCGTTAAGGACGATCTATGGAAGTTTTTTTAAATTTTAGTAATTGCTTAAACTACTGCACGATATAATTGTTTGTTTACATAAAATTTTATTTTATAATTGTTATTTGAATTTTAGTATTCTTCAATTTTAATTTCCGACTTTAGTAATTCTTTTCCCTCTTTCGAAAAATATTAATAAATTTACATCTCTCGACATACTAGGCGTTTCTTGGTTGTATTTCATATGTAAACTTTAACAAGATGATTTATTTTAGTTAATATTATTCGTTCACGCCATGATGACGCCGTAAAATACCAATGTAACTAACATAATCATATATTTTATGATTATGAAGACCATAAATTAAAGGTTTTTTGCATAAATTAACACATAGATATATAATATATGTAGGGTCAATTCAGTGGGTAACTATTTTTTTAAGGTAACTAAGTAACTATTTCTCATATGTCCACGTATATACACACAAGTTTATCAACTTTAACGAAGTTTGTGTCCGTTGTTTGTTATTCTTTACTACACTTTATGTTCTGTAACCCGTATTTTGTATTCTTTTAACATGTATGTTAAGTTTTTAAATATTTCATTGTAGTATTCTTTTTTCATCTAGTTATTATGTGTTCTATATTTATTTTTATGTTCTTTAATTATTATTTTTGTATGATTTATGTTTATGTATTTTGTAGGTGTTATGTATTTTCAACTAATGCTACGTGGTTTTTGTATGTTCTGTTTTTTTTATGTTATAATTTTATGTAATTGTTATTTAAATATTTTGTAATATTTATTATACAAGTCAGTGTGAAAGTTTCACATGTCTTGTAATTGTTTTGTGTACTAGATATTTTTATTGGGCTTCTGTATTTTTAACATATTATGTGCTATAATAATTGTTTGTTCTTTAAATTCTAATCTAGAGTATTTTTTAGAGTTCTATTTGTTTGTTTTATTTGTTTTATGTGCCGTATATTTCTATATATTTTTTGTTCTTTAAAATTTGATATGTTATCTAATTTTTCAGTCCTATTTTTATTTTATGTGTTCCGAGTATTTTTATATTCTATAAATTTCTTGTACACTTTGTGTGTTCCTTATTTGAAATACCTTTTATTTTTATATTCTTTTATCCGTACTTTATGTATTCTGTAAATTTTAATGTTTTGTTATATATTTTGTGTTTCATTAATTTTTATGTGTTTCTGTAATTTTTTATGTTCAATAATTTTAATTTATGTGTTCATTAATTTTATATTTCATAATATAAATATCTATTATATCTTAGAATTTATATTTTATGTTCACTAATTTAAATAATTATAACACATAAACTTACAGAACACATAAAAATTTTACATAACACATAATTTTTTTATGTTTTATTTATATTTATAAGTACTTTATATTTATTATATATTTATATTTTAAGTGCTTTGTAAATTTATATTTGTGTGTTCTGTATTTTTTATGTCCTCTAATTTATATTTTATGTGTTCTCTAATTTTTTGCATGTTTTTCAATTATGTCCACTAATTTATATTGTGTACTTTCTTATGTATTATACTTTTTTTTATGCATGTAGTTAAAAAATTATTTAATTTTATTTATATAATAATTTATATTTTAAGTGCTTTGTAAATTTATATTTGTGTGTTATTATTTTTTTATGTCCTCTAATTTATATTTTATGTCTTTTCTAATTTTTTCCAAGTTTTTCAATATGTCCTCCAATTTATATTTGTGTACTTTTTTTTGTTTATACTTTTTTATACATGGAAGTTAAAAAATTATGTTAATTATGTTTTTATAAAAAAATTATGCAAATTTAATTTTAAATTTGTAAATGTAAAGTAAATGGACAACTGAAAAAATAATAAAAAGAAAGAAAAACAATGTACAAAGAAAATAAAAAAAGTAACATTTTGTGCATAAAAACCGTAAACAAACGTTAAGTGAGGCCTGAGACAAGTTACAGGTTGTTACAGGTTGTGACACATGTCAACACTACACTTAAGTTACTTAGTTACCATAGATAGGAGTTACCATTTGACCCCAAGCCTATATATGTATATATATTATATACATATATATTGTGTGTCTATAATATATATATATGAAAGTCCTGAATTTAATTTTTTTGTGTAAATATAAGAATATATATATATAGTATGTATATATATTATATATACATGTATGTGTGTGTCTATATATATAAATGAAAGTCCTGAATTAATTTTTTTGTGTAAAATAGAATATAACACTTAAAGTATGACATGATTAGATATAAATATTTATTCAGTTAGAGGTATAAATGGTTGCGATGCACATAATCATATTTAATATATAAGTTTCTCTAGTTGATTTGTTTTGAATATTTTAATTCACAAATATTATAGTAGACTATAATGTGATAAATATGGTATATGTCAGTCAACTGTGTGATTAAAGGTGGGTGTGAAGTGAGAGAGGAGGGATGTCATAATTGGGGTGCGAAGCAAATGGGCGTTGTGCTGTTTTTTCGGGCGTTGTGGGCGAAGAGAGACGAAGTATTCTTTACTCAAGTTTGACCAATTAATATAAAAATAAATTTTATTTTAATAGTAAGAGTTTTTATGATTTCGCATATCTTTTTATTTATATATATATTTTTTTGTTATTAAGATTAACGACGAACAATAATATTTGTAAAAAATAAATTTTATTATAATTTAAATGTACTACCACTTTTTTTTTATAATTAACATGATTTTGTACTCAAGTTTCTCATGTATTAATATGTTTTATTTTTTATAATAATATTATAATTTATTATTATTATTAATATAAATAATAATAATAATAATTATTATTAGAATTTTTATATATATGTTTTATAGACCTGCTATCAAATTAATTTTTTTTATTTAATGAAATTTAAAATTATTACTATTACTATTAATAATTATTTTTACTTTATATTTAAAATTCACTTATTTATATTATTAATTTGATAATTAATAATTTATGTATTATCGTCTTTGAAATTTAACTTACGTTAAATAAGTACAATTTTATTTTTTGTAAACAAAAAATTGAATCATTAATTAAAAGAGAAATTTCATTTGAATATTAGGTTTTTAATTTTCGAAACAAATAAAAAGGACAAGACATGACTGCCACATGCCAAATAGAAAAACAAGGTCAGGGTGATATAATATTTTTATTGTTTTGCTTTGATAATTAAGACCTGCTCTGAAAATATAACATTTCTAACTAAATTGTTATATATAACACATGTACGTACATACATACATATGTTTGTATGAATATATGTATGTATATATATGGATACATGCATGCGTGCATGTATTTATATAATAATTAGTTATAAATAAATAAGATATAATAGATAATAAATATATATATATATTATATTAATATGCAATAATCAATCGATATTAGTAAGTCACTTATGGGATAGTTTATGTATATGATGCATGCATGTATCTCTATAATAATTAGTTAAATAAATATATATACTAAGTATGCAACAAGTAATCGATATTAGCAAGTCAATTATGTATTATATGAATTCTTATGCGAGAGTTATCATTTAAATTTTTATTACTAATATTTTTAATAGAGTATGTAAATTTTATGAAGAAATTATTTTTGATGACTTGCATATTAATGATGTTTAATTGAGGCAATAAAATTACATGAATAAACCGTATTAAATATATAATAATGAGTTGCATATTAATGATGTTTTAATTGAGGTAATAAAATTACATGAATGAATCGTATTAATTATAAAATAATGAATGAGCATTAATGGTTAAACAATCATGTATGGATATTAATTACTGTATTTATGATTAAATTTGCTGAGCGAAACCTCTTTGTATTACATATATAATAGATTTTGGGGATTCTATGATTTGAAAAGTTTAGGCACAACTAGTTTATAGCCCGTGCTTTGCACACGGGATCTCAAAATTATTTAATAAAATAATTTATAATTCAAATTGAATAATATGATTATAAATTAAATTATCTATATAATAAGTGTATTGCATCTATATGATGATAAATTTATTTAAAACTACTTTCGTTATAATGTTATTTTTATGTTATATATTTTATGAGATTATTTCTATAATATATATGTTGAAATTTAAACTTAAATTTAAATTAAAAACTTATCATAAGTAACACAATTCATATTTAAAATTGTATTACAAAGTTTTTATAATAAAATGGGTCATAATAAGTATATGGATCTTTTATAAATCTAATATGGATACCAAACCTAAAAATGGATAGTTCACTGTGTCATATTAAAGTTAAAAATCATATTAAAGTTGTTCACAATATGGACAATTAGAAGACCCGGGTTTGCAGCTTGAGATGGGGACAAAATGTAAAGTTAATTGGTTACCCCTCTTTGGTTCGGGCAAAAATTTCATTAAAGCTATGTTGCGCACCTTGCGAAAAGAAGGGCAGGGTTTTCTGGTTGAGCTTAATCATTTGCATAGTAAGAAACCATTGGCAAAGTGGTCGAAAAGTCAGATATCAATATTCATCTTTTTTACAAGGATGATGTGGGATATGCTATATATTCACTGTTACGGGCTGCCGCCAATAAGAGGGCCTGAACACACAATAATTCTGAAAGATACCCTGTAGGAGTCCAACCATCGGTACCCTGATATTAAAAAGATGAAGTTGAGCGCCTAATCAAGGAAATGCTTGCTGTGGGTCTCATAACCTTTCCATCAGTTTTTTTTTCTCGCCCGTTATATTGGTAAAGAAGAAGATGGTTCATGACATTTTTATGCCGATTATAGAGCGCTTAATAAGGAAACCGTGCCGGATAATATCCCATTCCCATAACCGATGGTTACTTGACAAGTTACACGTGGAATAATTTTTCTCCAAGTTAGATCTTAGAGCGGGGTATCACCAGATTTTGGTTCATCCCGAGGACACCCACAAAATAGCGTTTCATAACCATGATGGACATTACAAATTAGTAGTAATGCCCTATAGATCGATGAACGCTCCAGCCACATTTTAATCACTAATGAATGATTTATTTAGGCCCTACTTGCGAAAGTCGTGCTCGTCTTCTTTGATGATATTTTGGTTTACATCAGCTCCCAAAAGATCATGTGAAAAATTTAGAAGTTGTTTTAGAGACACTAGCTACTCACCAATTATTGTTCACTTGTAGAAATGTGCTTTCGGACAAACTAAAGTGGCATATCCTGGCCATAAATTTTAGCACAGGGAGTAAAAATGGACAATGACAAGGTTCAAGCCGTGGTAGAATGGCCACTTCCGAAAACCTGCGAGAGTTACGTGGGTTCCTTGGTTTAACAGGTTTACTGTAAATTTGTGGAAAAATATGCTCGGATTGCACAACCTTTAACATATCTGCTGCGTAAAGATTCTTTCGAGTGGTCTGCTAAGGCAACAAAGCTTTTAAACTGTTGAAGCTGGCCATAATCAATCTGTCGGTGTTAGCGATGCTATACTTCAGTAAGGTATTTGTAGTGGAAGCAGATGCATTAGATTTTGGGTTAGGTGCTTTTTTAATGCAAGAACAACGACCCATTGCCTATTTCAGCAAGTTGCTAGGGCCCCCAATCACTTGAAACCGATCTATGAAAAAGAGCTTATGGAAATTTATTTTGCTATCTTAAAGTGGAAACACTATTTGCTAGAAGATATTTTATCCGAAGTCTAAGATATATCACTCACAACAGGATGTGGGCAGATTATGAAAATATGTTTCCAAACTAATAGGGTCACATTTAACATACAATTTAAGCCTGGAGCATCCAATCTGGTCGCTGATGCATCACCAAGAAAGATTATAGCAGGAACAGAATTGGGGGCACTGATCACATCCCACGAAATAGATTGGGGAAATTTAGAGAGCGAAGTGGACGCTGACCCATTCCTCCAATAAATCAAACATGGCTTAAAGTCGGGCAATAAGGAGCATGTGAGATTTCGACTGGTTTAAGATAGGCTGATGTATAAAGACCGAGTTTTCGTGCCTCACAAATTCCGACTTAAACAAATAATCTTACAACAATATCATGACTCATCAGCAGGAGGTCACGATGGATATGTCAAATCATACCTACGGATTGCTGCGGATTGATATTGGGGAGGCATGGGGAAGGATGTTACACACTACGTACGTCAATGTGCAATATGTCAACATCAAAAGGCATCTCAACAACTTCCTGCAGGTCTATTGCAACCTTTACCGATTCCTCTACATGTTTTGGATGACATTTCAATGGATTTTGTCGAGGGTTGTCGTGGGCATAATTTCATATAAGACAGCTCCTCATACTTCCATCAAGCTCACACCTTTTAAGGTCTTCTACGGGTGAGATCTGACTCCAGTTCTGCGTATTGGCAAGGGCCATACACCAGTCGACAGTCTTGAAGAACAGTTGCAAAAGAGAGAGAGAGAGAGAGAGAGAGAGAGAGAGAGAGACTATACTTGATAAACTGCATCTCAATTTGCTCCGTGCTCAACAACTAATGAAGGCTGCTACTGATTTGAACATCGGGAAGAAAATTTCAATATATAGAAGAACAAGTATATCTGAAGCTACAGCCATACGGACATAGGTCCTTAGCAAAATTTCCATTAGAGAAGCTAGCAGCACGGTTTTATGGGCCATTTGAGATTTTACAGAAAGTGTGTAAGGTGGCTTATAAATTACAACTTCTATCCAAATACTTTAAATACATATGACTATATGAGAGACGGAGGCCAAAGGGCAGACTAGTCAATTTACGTCAAAGGGGATAATAAGGGAAGAGTGGAAAAGGTTAAGGCAACTAGATAATATTACATGTTCTTTCAATTGATAGAAGAGGCTGGACCTCTCGAATGTCCAGAAGTTTTCAATATATCCGTTGTATTAAGTGAACCATTTCTTATCTAATATACTATCAGTACTCTGTCTTTTTTTTATCTCTATTTCGAAGAAGTAGCGTAAGTTGTTTTGAGTGAGCAGTGAATGCATATCAGTCTATCATGGATAATACCAAGTGAGCAACCAATCACCCCATTCATTGATCATTTTTATCCGGACAAACAGCTTCATCAAACACTCAGCAACTCCAGAAGCACTTGAGGAATCCCTGTTTCTGTTAAGGATTTCAACAAACATATTTTATGCACTTATAATACACAATTTTAATTTACAAAATCCCAAAATTAAAAAAATTATTTTCATATAAATTCTTTAAACTCAATAAATGTACAGATCAAACAAATGTAAACAGATTTAGGAATATTATCTAACACCTAAATATGGATTCCGTTTCCAGAAATACTAGCAGCCATACATGTGAATATGCACGTAATATAAAGTAGGGGATATTGATTAAAAATTAATCATTGAGCTGATGTAGCATGCAGTTTACCGATGCGTGGATAATGTGGCAATAACGTACATTTTTATACTTTTGAAACTTTTTGCATGAACTTGTTAGTTTTCAAGTGCCTTGATGACCATGTTTATCCGGATGCATAATTTTCAAGTAACATTCATGTTAATTAATTTTATTTTTATGGTAATATTTATGGGTTTGACTTGGAAAATGATTGAATTTTTACATGATACAGAGATCCTACAATCATAAATGTTTTATTAAAAATCCTCATTGATAACTTAAATAATTAACCTTGGAGAGCAAGAAAAATATATTATCAATTTAATTAGTAGTGTTAATCTAAAATAGACATGTATATTTTTAGTGCCTTACGTGTAAGTGCTTGATAAGTGGCATTTTATACCACTTACAACATCTTAATTGAAATCAAATATTTTGCGTATTTGATGCGTTTTTCTAGTGTATTTGCATTTCAAGTTATAACTTGCGTAATTAGGGAGATTTCATCATAATAAGTCAAGGGAAGTACTTGGAACCAGTTGCGGGGAGTTGTGCGAAGAATTCAGTAAAATCAGGAGCACAAAGTGGATTTTTCCAGAAGCAGTGCAGGCACCCGCCTGGGATGTGAGGCGACCGCCTGGAGATGCAGGCGCCCGCCTGGGAACTGAGGCGGCCGCCTGGGGTCGTAATTTTAGAATCTGGATTTTTATAATTTGACTTGTATTGGGCTTCTGAGACTGTTGTTTCTTGTGGACTTCTATATAAGTAATCTTGAGAGACGTTTCCCAACAAGAAGTAACAAGCAACAAGTATCAACAAGCGACAAGTAAGGAGCAAGGAGAGAGATTAAGAAGACCGTTTTAGCACACCACAACGAAGAGAGGAAGCATACGTTATCTTGTGATTCTTTTATTCGTTGTAACAGTAGATGCTAGTTTTCTTTACTTTGAACCTTAATACTTGATAAGTGGATTTTATATCCACTTGGAACGCTTTATTACAAGCTTAAATTGGTGTTTTGGACTCAAGTTGGTATTTTGATGTGTTTTTTGTTATTACATTTCAGGTATTAGTTATATGAAGAAAATAGTTTTTAAAGGAAATATGATAAAAAGTGATCAGAATTGGAAGCCAAGGCCATTGTCAAGTTGTAGAGAATCTTAATAGCTTCGCGTGGGCAGTTGAATCGCCTAATTCTGACGAGTAGAACTCAAGTTATGGCCAAAACAAGATTCATCAGAAATTTTTCCACACAGGAGCTGAGCGCCCGCCCAGGAGAGCTGAGCGGCCGCCCGGGAGAGCTGAGCGGCCGCCCAAGGCGCGGCTGGTCGCTGATTTCGCTGAAAAGGCCTTTTTGAGTGGAATTTGATGATTTTAAGGGTCCAGGTCCACTAGGGGCGTATATATACTTAAAAAAAAGGGTTTTCATCATCCGGGAAGATTGGGATACCAAGGAGAAGACCTAGAAGCACATAACAACTCTGAAAAAGAAGATCTTGTTTTCAACTTGTGATTCTTTGAATTAGTTGTAACTTTGTATGCCCGTTATCGTTCTTGTTGAACCTAAATCTCGTTTATTCGTACTTTGATTATTATTCAGTTTATTAAGACCTTGTTTTATACCATGCTTTCATTGGAACCCATGGTGACGATGAGTGTAACTCCTTAGTTTTGATGATCACAACACAGCAAGCCATCATGTTGTTATTTGAGAATGTTTGCAGGATATAACAACTTGATATCAGTGTTCTTTAAGTATCATGACAGCAAGCTATCATAAGACAGTAATCTATTTCAGCAAGCTATGATCAACAGTGTCAGAATAACAGCAAGCCAAGATGCACAGTCCAGATTCAACAAGGAAGTCGAATTTCATGGAGTTTTTATAGGATCTTCATATATATCAGTTGTAAGGACTTCTCTAATATAATAAATGTGCATGATATATAGAGAGCTCATTTATAAAACGTTTTTACTTATTCAAATTGATTTCCTAAAGAATAGGAGTTTGTTTCTCTTTCAAACTCTTTCTCCTATCTTCATTAAAACGTTTTATCCTCTACTAAATAGAAGAGATATTTTCTGAACGTTGGACTTTTGTGTTTCTCTTCTATCTAACGTACACATGAACGTTGGAAACCATCCCAACGATCTTACACGGTAGAATTGGATTCTAGCCGTTGTAATTTGTTGAGGCTGTTTTCAAACGTTAATGTGTGGTTATATAAGAGGTTTTCTTGCAGTTTTAAAAAAGACGAATTTCCAAGCAAAACACATACAACTCCTGATCTTTATTGTTTCTAAAATACTCTCGAACTCTAAATATATACGCGTATTTTATTGAAGAGAGTTTATAGTTTGAGTTGTAAACTTTATCACTGATTTGTATTGTTCAATTGTATTGATTAGTTGCTGGATAAGTTGGCTAGGAAAACAAGGGTTTAGTGGTACTTGCTAGAGGAGTTTGTACTACGAGGTAGTATAGTACTTAGAGAGCAGGTTCTTAAACAGGGTTTCAGCAAGCCATTATCAGCAGCTGGGATAAAGGGAGATATATGTTGTATCTTGTAGTTGTAACCTTCATTGATCAATAATATATTCTCTTACCAAGTTGGTAAGGGACCAGGACGTAGACCATAGGGGATTAGGGGTCGAACCTGGCTAAAATTCTTGTGTGTTCTATTTACTTTCCTGCACATATTTTCTGTATTGCATTTAGTCATCTCAGCTTACTATCATTGTCAGATTATAGTTCAGTTGATAAAATCTCAGTAAGCTATTATCGGGTAAAATTTAAAAGTAATCCTAGTTAGCCATAATCACCCATTCACCCCCCCTGTAACACCCCCAGATCCGGGGTCGGGGATCCGGGTTGTCACGGTCTTTCTTTCCACAATATCACTTCACTTAATTAATAATAAATAACCTCATGCTGTGACCCCATACTAACACACACCACAACCCGTTATAGTCTCAGAGATGAAATTGAAATAAGTACAAGTCTTTGAATCCACCATTTAAAAGTTATTACAACCCAAATGATTACTTGATAAATTTACAGTTAATTGCCATTATCTGCCACAAGTTATAATTATACATAATTTGATTCTCAAAAGTAGATGGTCTGAACTACAATGGATCTACCTCTGCAGCTATAGCAGCTACAACATCATCGGGAAGACGCGGGACGCTTCCCACGCGCTTGCGCTGGGTCTGCTGGAGTCTGGCCATCTCTCCTAACTGTTGTTGTGTGATGAAGAAATAAAGCAAGAGTGAGCCTTACAGCTCGCAAGATAATACATAGTGATAACAATAATATAAGTATCTAAATGGATACTTACTAGAATCTCTATCATGTGTAAGATAATTACTTACTAGATATAAGTAAAAACAAGGAATGAAGTTACCAATACTTCACTACACTTATATCATTTATAAAGCTACTTGAACTACCACCGTTCAAAGTATTATAAGTTTTAAAAAAAACATCCCATAGATGAGACCACAAGTTAAGACTTGAATAGATTCAATCTTTGAAATATTATTGAATGAAAAAAAGTTACGAGATACTTTATTTAGTCCCGATATATATATCCACATATATATCTCTTAAACATTTCCTGGAACCTCTGTTATGTAAAGCACGAACAGAGTTTGAAACATCCAATGAATTTTGGAAAAGAAAAGAATTTTGGCATAAACCAGATATCTTGCTGATCAGGCAAAGATACCAATAAGTAACCTTTTCTACTAGTAGATGGATGAATCCCCCACCGGTCATCACCCTGGCCACATAAGGACCTTGTGCTGGACCGCCACCCGGCCTCTTACGCGTTGATGGACTGCCACCCAGCCACTTACACTTTGATAGACCGTACCCCGGCCTGTCGCTTATGCCGACTCAATTAGATGGGCTTACTTCCTGAACATTGGGCAAGTAATCAATTCATTTATCAAAACAGCAACCTTGTTGCGAATATAAACACCATAGAGCCGGATCCCCAAGATTTTGAGCGAATATTCAAGTCTCCTTCGAAAGGAAGATCTTAAATCGGAAACGAGTTTTGGGATCCGCTCTAACTTTTAAAATCATTTTGAAGACTCGAAAACATTTTTAAGAATGTTTGGAGTAAAGCTGATTTAATGAAATAAATCAGTCCCGATATATTAGAAAATATCTGAATATTATTATTTAAATAATAATCTCATAAAGAATTATCTTTATAAAAATAATTGAAGTAGAAGTATTACAACTTATACTTGAAACGAGTATTAAATAACCAAAGATACACTTATATGAAAGTATTATCTTTATTTGAATAATCGAAAATAAGTTTGATTATTGACACCTTATTCTTTAATAAAATAAAGAATATATTTTAGTAATAAGCGGAGTCATAATACCTCGAATGAATATTATAAATAATATTCATAAAAAAGGAGTCATACATCCTCGATTGAATATCCAAGTAATATTCAATAATAACATAAAGGAGTCATAAGTCCTCGGATGAATATTCGAAATAATTCAATAATAAAATAAAGTTATCGAATAAACCTTATTCGATTAATAGTTTTGAAAACTATAACCATATATATATATATATATCCATATCCTATATACAAAATCTACTCGGGATCCTCGACTCCCGGTTTTAGAAAATATTTTCACCTTTGGGTCCCTATACTAAGGGTATATGCAAGTTACCGCTATCCTCTAGTATAGGTATTATGCAACTATAAGCATTTGAACCAACAGATATATAAATCAAGAATATGAAACAGGCATACATATATACCATATCACATGCTACAATATAACGCAAGAATTTGCTAATAACCAATATGCATTTATCGCAAGATCATGCATATGCACATATTCATCACAACAACAGTATAACGGGTAGAAAACTTGCCTGAGCGACTTGGGGTGATAAAAGGCTCGGGACGAGTCTGGTAACCTATAAACAACAAGTAAGTTGGAATTAAACCAAAATCACTTGTAAATCTATACTTTAATTAACTTAGACTCTAACGCTTATTTTGCGCTCACTGATTCGCTTAAGTCACTCGGGTACCCTCGGCTCCACCATTTTTAATAATTTAACCTTTACGAGTTTTAAAGCGATTCCTTCGCGAGTGTCTTACCAACTGCCTAACACACTTACCATAAATGTTTCATACATTAATTAACCCTTTTTGGTCTTTAACCTATGTTTCAAAGTAAGGCGAGGGGAAAAGTTTCGTTCGCGAAACGCCGTTACTTGAAACGGTCGTTTCTCCTAAACCGTGCATCGGAATCGAACGAACTACATATCAAAACGAAGCTCGTAACATGAGCTATCTAAACATGGCAGTGGTCATAATCTAGTAGGGGGTTCTCGGGTCCTAATGCTATGCACAAAAACAGTCCAAAGAAAATCGGACGTTACGACGGCTATGTTTACGCGATTTCCAATATTTTAAACCATTCAAAACCATCCCAAATCAACCTCAAATCCAACATACAACCAACATCCATCCTTATCACATCATAACAACCCCAACCAATTCAATTTAATCATTCATACTTATGCCTAAACTTAACTTTAATCATACTTAAGTTCTTTTAATCAAAACCACAACATTTACCATTCCATTTCACTACCATTTCAAATCCCAAACTCTAATCACAACAACAAGCTACAATATCATCCTACTAATCAAAATCCTTATAATATATAGGAATCTAGGGTTTGGAGATGGTATACCTTCCTTGAAGTGGTGGGAGGAGCTAGGAAGCCTTAAGAAGCTTTGAGAAGTCTTAAGAATGCTTGGATCTTCAAGAAAAACAAGAAACAATTCAAGTTAAAAACTTGAAAACACTATTCATAGTCTTCTTCTTTGATTAAATGAAGAAGATTGAGAAGGAATTAATGGCTTAAACTCATGATATAGCCCTAACTAAGCATGAAGATGATTAGGGAATTTACTCACCAATTTAGGAAGCTTGGATCTTGAATTTTTGAAATTTCTTGCCTAATGAATAGTGAAAAGCCGAGAGCAAGGATGAACAAGGCCTTGGTTCTTTTTGATTTTTGATGAAGAATGAATTTACTTGGCTTGGTTGCTTTGCTTTTGTGTTTGATTTAGTCAATTACCTTCTTGCCCTTGAATTTGTGTGGTTACAAAGCCACCACCCCTCCTTCCTTCCCATGTCATGCTTGTGTCATCCTCATGATGTCATCCTCCCTTCCTTGTCCTCTTTCTATTGGTTGGATGACATCATTCCCACTAATCCCTTTGATTAACTTCCTAATCATTTTCCTAATGACCGCTGATCTGTTATACGGTTCGCTTAACTTCGTTCTCGTTTATCGTTTGAAGGATCATACCCGGGATCTTATTACTTAGGTTCCCTTAACCTTTCTCAATACATTATATTCCTTTTTATGATCCTCTATTATAATCCTTTAATTTAATCCTTTTTATCCTGTTACCTTATACTCAATTCTCTCCGTATCTAGTGGATTTCCGGGAAAAACCAAAGTGTTCGGAATTGGATTCTGACGATCTTTACATACACTTATATACTTCATAGAGTACTAATAATATCCCAGAATATCCATAACAGAACCCCTACATAGTGTGGCATGAAAAGTTTTCTCATTCAGCAAAAACACTATTCATAAGGGTTTCAAAATCTCCAAAAATTGGGTTATTACACCCCCTCTAGGTGTAATTTCAGTTGGTATCAGAGCTTTGGTATACTAATCTTTCTGTAACAGGAATAGTATTCGATCGAAATGGCTGACAAATATCTCGAAGGAACCTCAGATTACCGAGCACCTTTCTTGCTTGGTACAGAAAACTATAACTGGTGGAAAGGTCGCATGGAAGTGTATCTATCCAGGGAGCCACTAGCTTTGAGAGTTGTTCAGAAGGGTCCTTTTGAGTTCAAGGACAAAGAAGGCAATAGTTATGGATTCTAGCGGATTTACTTATGGATTTCAATAGTTAAATTGTTCTGATATCTTGGTGTGTGATGATTGATTGATATCCTAGTATTGGTTGTGCTTATTCGTCTTATGTGCGTAGCTAACATATATAGCGTGTTAATCTCTTTTGAAGCGACTGTGAATCTTGAGATTTAAAACCATGCTAGCATAGGTTCATGGATGTGTATGCATGATTAGTGGGTAACTCTAACCGTTTTACTTGCCCTATGTAATCATTATAGATAACTTATGCTTAAACCGTTATGTTGTCAAATTCTATAGACATATAGGGTCTTAATATAATTGGTGCCTATTCAGCTTCTATCTCTTTTGTAGATGTCTGGTAGAATGGTACTCGTGCAACGAAAGTTGGAGTTTATCAGTTTCGTGTTATCTGATTAGTGTCATCACCATCACATGCTAAGGTTAAGAACAATAAGGCTATTGAATGAAGTAGTAATGAAGTTAGAATCCCATGTTTGTCATATATAGTAATTCAAACTCAATTCTCTTAGTTAATGTTATTTAGTATAATCTCTTAGTTTAATCAAAACCCAATTTGTTATCTGTCTTAGCATTGAGCGATAACCATACATTGTTGCATAGGTGCATAAATTGAACTTAACCTAAACCAGTCTCTGTGGGAACGAATCTGATTTATATCTTATACTACTTGCGAACGCGTATACTTGCGTGTATTTTAGCGCGTATTTTCGCCCTAACAAGTTTTTGGCGCCGCTGCCGGGGACTCTGTGTTAATTTTTAATTTATGTGCTTGTCATTAGTGGTCGTTAAAGTTCACTGACTCAGATTCTTTTACTTTCACGGTTTATTTGGTTGTGTTTCAGGTACTTATTACAATGGGATCCAGCAGCACGAATGAAAGCCTTGATGGATTTTTCTCAACCCAAGATCAATGACATTCAATCTAACATTATCCGGCCAGCTATCACATCTAATACCTTTGAGATCAGGCCTGGCATAATTCAATGGGTACAGACTTCAGTCCAGTTTGGGGGTTCTCTAATGGAAGATCCCAATACACACATTAGGGATTTCATAGAGATCTACAACACCTTCAGGTTCAATGGTATTTCTGAAGATGCTGTGAAGCTGAGACTGTTCCCATTCTCTCTGAGGGACAAGGCTAAGAGCTGGTTACACTCTCTACCAGCTGGTTCGATTACTACTTGGGAAGATCTTGCTCAGAAGGTTCTTACTAAATTATTTCCTATGGCGAAGACAGCTGCAATCAGGAATG
This sequence comes from Apium graveolens, assembly GCF_009905375.1. Classification (NCBI taxonomy): domain Eukaryota; kingdom Viridiplantae; phylum Streptophyta; class Magnoliopsida; order Apiales; family Apiaceae; genus Apium; species Apium graveolens. The sequence goes on from NW_027419506.1 coordinate 46,471, forward strand.
CTCTTACTCAATTTGCGCAGCAATCAGGAGAATCTTTATATGAAGCTTGGGAGCGCTACAAGGAGATGCTTAGGAAGTGTCCTCAACATGGAATGCCTGATTGGATAATCATCAATTATTTTTACAATGGGTTGGGAGCACAGTCCAGACCCATGCTCGATGCAGCAGCAGGTGGAGCATTATGGGCAAAGAGCTATGAGGAAGCTTATGATCTAATTGAACTGATGGCTGCTAATGAATATCAGTATCCAGCCCAAAGATTGCCACAGAGCAAGGTAGCAAGAGTTCTTGAAGTGGATACAGCTACAACTATCACTGCTCAACTAAATGTGTGTCTATGAAGATCGATTCTCTGGATAACTATGGTGTTAAACAGATAATTAGTGTTTGTGAGCTATGTGCAGGTCCGCATGCGATGGAGCAATGTGCTATATCTAGTGACTCAGCTC
>NW_027419507.1:0-20847 GCF_009905375.1 Apium graveolens
TTTCATTGGTTTCAGCCCCGATTCACGTTCGGACGACCCCAAATAAACGCGAATGCAATTTCATAAATCCATAGGGACAAATTATGAAAATATCCAAAAAATGGGCCACCTCAATTTTTGCTCCATACCTCGTGTACTACTGCCTACGAGAATTATTTAAAAACCTAGTTTCATTGGTTTCAGCCCCGATTCACGTTCGGACGACCCAAATAAACGCGAATGCAATTTCATAAATCCATAGGACAAATTATGAAAAGATATCCAAAAAACGGGCCGCTCAATTTTTGCTCCATACCTCGTGTACTACTGCCTACGAGAATTATTTAAAAACCTAGTTTCATTGGTTTCAGCCCCGATTCACGTTCGGACGACCCCAAATAAACGCGAATGCAATTTCATAAATCCATAGGGACAAATTAAAAGATATCCAAAAAAGGGCCGCCTCAATTTTTGCTCCATACCTCGTGTACTACTGCCTACGAGAATTATTTAAAAACCTAGTTTCATGGTTTCAGCCCGGCTTCACGTTATCGGACGATTCCCAATAAACGCGAATGCAATTTCATAAATCCATAGGAACAAATTATGAAAAGATTTCCAAAAAAGGGGCCGCCTCAATTTTTGCTCCATACCTCGTGTATACTGCCTACGAGAATTATTTAAAAACCTAGTTTCATTGTTTCAGCCCCGATTCACGTTCGGACGACCCCAAATAATCGCGAATGCAATTTCAAAATCCATAGGGACAAAATTATGAAAAGATATCCACAAAAAATGGGTCGCCTCAATTTTTGCTCCATACCTCGTGTACTATGCCTACGAGAATTATTTAAAAACCTAGTTTTCATTGGTTTCAGGCCCCGATTCACGTTCGGACGATCCCAAATAAACCGTGAATGCAATTTATTAAATCCATAGGAACAAATTATGAAAAGATTTCCAAAAAGGGGCCGCCTCAATTTTGCTCATAACTCGTGTACTACTGCCTACGAGAATTATTTAAAAACCTAGTTTCATTGGTTTCAGCCCCGATTCACGTTCGGACGATCCCAATAAACGCGAATGCAATTTCATAAATCCATAGGGACAAATTATGAAAAGATATCCAAAAACGGGGCCACCTCATTTTTGCTCCATACCTCGTGTACTACTGCCTACGAGAATTATTTAAAACCTAGTTTCATTGGTTTCAGCCCCGATTCACGTTCGGACGATCCCAAATAAACGCGAATGCAATTTCATAAATCCATAGGGACAAATTATGAAAAGATATCCAAAAAACGGGCCGCCTCAATTTTTGCTCCATACCTCGTGTACTACTGCTACGAGAATTATTTAAAAACCTAGTTTCATTGGTTTCAGCCCCGATTCACGTTCGGGCGACCCCAAATAAACGCAAATGCAATTTCATAAAATCCATAGGGACAAATTATGAAAAGATATCCAAAAAACGGGCCACCTCAATTTTTGCTCCATACCTCGTGTACTACTGCCTACGCGAATTATTTAAAAACCTAGTTTCATTGGTTCAGCCCCGATTCACGTTCGGACGACCCCAAATAAACCGGAATGCAATTTCATAAATCCATAGGGACAAATTATGAAAAGATATCCAAAAAAGGGTCCGCCTCAATTTTTGCTCCATACCTCGTGTACTACTGCCTACGAGAATTATTTAAAAACCTAGTTTCATTGGTTTCAGCCCCGATTCACGTTCGGACGACCCCAAATAAACGCGAATGCAATTTCATAAATCCATAGGGACAAATTACGAAAAGATATCCAAAAAATGGGCCACCTCAATTTTTGCTCCATACCTCGTGTACTACTGCCTACGAGAATTATTTAAAAACCTAGTTTCATTGGTTTCAGCCCCGATTCACGTTCGGACGATCCCAAATAAACGCGAATGCAATTTCATAAATCCATAGGGACAAATTATGAAAAGATATCCAAAAAACGGGCCGCCTCAATTTTTGCTCCATACCTCGTGTACTACTGCCTACGAGAATTATTTAAAAACCTAGTTTCATTGGTTTCAACCCCGATTCACGTTCGGACGACCCCAAATAAACGCGAATGCAATTTCATAAATCCATAGGGACAAATTATGAAAAGATATCCAAAAAAGGGGCCGCCTCAATTTTTGCTCCATACCTCGTGTACTGCTGCCTACGAGAATTATTTAAAAACCTAGTTTCATTGGTTTCAACCCCGATTCACGTTCGGACGATCCCAAATAAACGCGAATGCAATTTCATAAATCCATAGGGACATATTATGAAAAGATATCCAAAAAACGGGCCGCCTCAATTTTTGCTCCATACCTCGTGTACTACTGCCTACGAGAATTATTTAAAAACCTAGTTTCATTGGTTTCAGCCCGGATTCACGTTCGGACGATCCCAAATAAACGCGAATGCAATTTCATAAATCCATAGGAACAAATTATGAAAAGATTTCCAAAAAAGGGGCCGCCTCAATTTTTGCTCCATACCTCGTGTACTACTGCCTACGAGAATTATTTAAAAACCTAGTTTCATTGGTTTCAGCCCCGATTCACGTTCGGACGACCCCAAATAATCGCGAATGCAATTTCAAAAATCCATAGGGACAAATTATGAAAAGATATCCAAAAAATGGGTCGCCTCAATTTTTGCTCCATACCTCGTGTACTACTGCCTACGAGAATTATTTAAAAACCTAGTTTCATTGGTTTCAGCCCCGATTCACGTTCGGACGATCCCAAATAAACGCGAATGCAATTTATTAAATCCATAGGAACAAATTATGAAAAGATTTCCAAAAAAGGGGCCGCCTCAATTTTTGCTCCATACCTCGTGTACTACTGCCTACGAGAATTATTTAAAAACCTAGTTTCATTGGTTTCAGCCCCGATTCACGTTCGGACGATCCCAAATAAACGCGAATGCAATTTCATAAATCCATAGGGACAAATTATGAAAAGATATCCAAAAAACGGGCCACCTCAATTTTTGCTCCATACCTCGTGTACTACTGCCTACGAGAATTATTTAAAAACCTAGTTTCATTGGTTTCAGCCCCGATTCACGTTCGGACGATCCCAAATAAACGCGAATGCAATTTCATAAATCCATAGGGACAAATTATGAAAAGATATCCAAAAAACGGGTCGCCTCAATTTTTGCTCCATACCTCGTGTACTACTGCCTACGAGAATTATTTAAAAACCTAGTTTCATTGGTTTCAGCCCCGATTCACGTTCGGGCGACCCCAAATAAACGCAATGCAATTTCAAAAATCCATAGGACAAATTATGAAAAGATATCCAAAAAACGGGCCACCTCAATTTTTGCTCCATACCTCGTGTACTACTGCCTACGCGAATTATTTAAAACCTAGTTTCATTGGTTTCAGCCCCGATTCACGTTCGGACGACCCCAAATAAACCGGAATGCAATTTCATAAATCCATAGGGACAAATTATGAAAAGATATCCAAAAAACGGGTCGCCTCAATTTTTGCTCCATACCTCGTGTACTACTGCCTACGAGAATTATTTAAAAACCTAGTTTCATTGGTTTCAGCCCCGATTCACGTTCGGACGACCCCAAATAAACGCGAATGCAATTTCATAAATCCATAGGGACAAATTACGAAAAGATATCCAAAAAATGGGCCACCTCAATTTTTGCTCCATACCTCGTGTATTACTGCCTACGAGAATTATTTAAAAACCTAGTTTCATTGGTTTCAGCCCCGATTCACGTTCGGACGATCCCAAATAAACGCGAATGCAATTTCATAAATCCATAGGGACAAATTATGAAAAGATATCCAAAAACGGGCCGCCTCAATTTTTGCTCCATACCTCGTGTACTAATGCCTACGAGAATTATTTAAAAACCTAGTTTCATTGGTTTCAGCCCCGATTCACGTTCGGACGACCCCAAATAAACGCGAATGCAATTTCAAAAATCCATAGGGACAAATTATGAAAAGATATCCAAAAAATGGGCCGCCTCAATTTTTGCTCCATACCTCGTGTACTGCTGCCTACGAGAATTATTTAAAAACCTAGTTTCATTGGTTTCAACCCCGATTCACGTTCGGACGATCCCAAATAAACGCGAATGCAATTTCATAAATCCATAGGAACAAATTATGAAAAGATTTCCAAAAAAGGGGCCGCCTCAATTTTTGCTCCATACCTCGTGTACTACTGCCTACGAGAATTATTTAAAAACCTAGTTTCATTGGTTTCAGCCCCGATTCACGTTCGGACGATCCCAAATAAACGCGAATGCAATTTCATAAATCCATAGGGACATATTATGAAAAGATATCCAAAAAACGGGCCGCCTCAATTTTTGCTCCATACCTCGTGTACTACTGCCTACGAGAATTATTTAAAAACCTAGTTTCATTGGTTTCAGCCCCGATTCACGTTCGGACGACCCCAAATAAACGCGAATGCAATTTCAAAAATCCATAGGGACAAATTATGAAAAGATATCCAAAAAACGGGCCGCCTCAATTTTTGCTCCATACCTCATGTACTACTGCCTACGAGAATTATTTAAAAACCTAGTTTCATTGGTTTCAGCTCCGATTCACGTTTGGACGATCCCAAATAAACGCGAATGCAATTTCATAAATCCATAGGAACAAATTATGAAAAGATTTCCAAAAAAGGGGCCGCCTCAATTTTTGCTCTATACCTCGTGTACTACTGCCTACGAGAATTATTTAAAAACCTAGTTTCATTGGTTTCAGCCCGGATTCACGTTCGGACGATCCCAAATAAACGCGAATGCAATTTCATAAATCCATAGGGACAAATTATGAAAAGATATCCAAAAAACGGGCCACCTCAATTTTTGCTCCATACCTCGTGTACTACTGCCTACGTGAATTATTTAAAAACCTAGTTTCATTGGTTTCAGCCCCGATTCACGTTCGAACGATCCCAAATAAACGCGAATGCAATTTCATAAATCCATAGGGACAAATTATGAAAAGATATCCAAAAAATGGGTCACCTCAATTTTTGCTCCATACCTCGTGTACTACTGCCTACGAGAATTATTTAAAAACCTAGTTTCATTGGTTTCAGCCCCGATTCATGTTCGGACGACCCCAAATAAACGCGAATGCAATTTCATAAATCCATAGGGACAAATTACGAAAAGATATCCAAAAAATGGGCCACCTCAATTTTTGCTCCATACCTCGTGTACTACTGCCTACGAGAATTATTTAAAAACCTAGTTTCATTGGTTTAAGCCCCGATTCACGTTCGGACGACCCCAAATAAACGCGAATGCAATTTCAAAAATCCATAGGGACAAATTATGAAAAGATATCCAAAAAATGGGCCGCCTCAATTTTTGCTCCATACCTCGTGTACTACTGCCTACGAGAATTATTTAAAAACCTAGTTTCATTGGTTTCAGCCCCGATTCACGTTCGGACGATCCCAAATAAACGCGAATGCAATTTCATAAATCCATAGGAACAAATTATGAAAAGATTTCCAAAAAAGGGGCCGCCTCAATTTTTGCTCCATACCTCGTGTACTACTGCCTACGAGAATTAGGGTTTAGGGTTTAGGGTTTGGGGTTTAGGGTTTAGGGTTTAGGGTTTAGGGTTTAGGGTTTAGGGTTTAGGGTTTGGGGTTTGGGGTTTGGGGTTTGGGGTTTGGGGTTTGGGGTTTGGGGTTTGGGGTTTCGGGTTTCGGGTTTAGGGTTTTAGGGTTTAGGGTTTAGGGTTTAGGGTTTAGGGTTTAGGGTTTAGGGTTTAGGGTTTAGGGTTTAGGGTTTAGGGTTTAGGGTTTAGGGTTTAGGGTTTAGGGTTTAGGGTTTAGGGTTTAGGGTTTAGGGTTTAGGGTTAAAGGGTTTAGGGTTTAGGGTTTAGGGTTTAGGGTTTAGGGTTTAGGGTTTAGGGTTTAGGGTTTAGGGTTTAGGGTTTAGGGTTTAGGGTTTAGGGTTTAGGGTTTAGGGTTTAGGGTTTAGGGTTTAGGGTTTAGGGTTTAGGGTTTAGGGTTTAGGGTTTAGGGTATCATCCACAAGATCATTCAAACACCCTTTAATCCTATTAGCAATAATCTTAGTAATGCATTTATAAATAACATTACAAAGGGCTATAGGACGAAACTCCCCAACCACACTAGGATGCTCCACTTTAGGAATAAGAGCAATTAAAGTGGCATTAATCTCCTTGAGTAACTTACCAGACAGAAAAAACTCTTTCACCGCCTGACACACATCTTCTCCAATAATCACCCACGCCTTCTTAAAGAAAAGAGCAGAATAACCATCAGGACCCGACGCTTTATCATCCCCCATCTGAAAGATAACCTCTTTAATCTCCTCATTAGACACCTCTCTAATTAGATCTTCAGCTACAGCAGTTTCCAACCGACGAGCATAAGGTTCTAACCCAACACATCTATCACAAGAATCCTTCTTCCCGAACAAATTCTTATAATACTCAACAAAGTGAGAAATCATACTTTCTCCTTGAAGCACAGCCCCCTCTCCATCTGAAATCTCAAGAATAGATTTCTTAAACCTCCTGGTCTGAAGACTTCTATGAAAAAATTTAGAGTTCTGATCCCCCACCTTAAGCCAATGAACCTTAGCTCTTTGCTTAAGCAGCCTCTCTTCCTCTATCTGGCACACCCTATAATCTCTAGCAACAGATTTCTCCCTTTCCTGAAGGTCCACATCCAACGGGTTTAAATCCAATTGAAATTGGATATCCACCAGTTTGGCATTAAGCACAGCACACTTCTGAAAGAGATCCCCACCCTTCCAAGATTCAGCTTTAAAGATCTTCTTCATCCTATGGAGTTTCTGAGTTACCTGATACATTTTATACCCACCAATTCTCTGCTTCCAAATACCTGAAACAAGATCAAGGAAATTCTCTCGAAATGCCAAAAAGTTATTAAACTTAAATGAGCTCTTACCCTTACTTCTGCATAACTTCAAATCAATCACAGCTGGACTATGATCACTAACACCACGAGGAAAAAATTTCACCGAAGATCCCACAAATTTATTCAAGAAGTGCAGATTAGCCATCACTCTATCCAGCTTTTTCACCACCCCAACACCATGAGGGGATCCTGCCCAAGTGAAATAAATACCAGAATAGACAATATCCTGCACTTCAATAAAGTTAACACAATCTCTAAACTCTTGAATAGCCGGAGAACGACTATCCACCCCACCATCCATCTCTGAGCTATTTAAGATGGCATTAAAGTCCCCCATAACAATCCAAGGCGAATTAGAGGTGAGCATACTATAGGAACAAAGAGAATGCCAAACCTCTCTACGCTTCACATGCTCATTAGCAGCATAGACAATCGAGCAATGAAACGAGATATTACTCACCAAGTCAGTAACCACACAATGGATTACTTGATCTGTAGACAGAATCTCCAACACATCAAACAAATCCGGGTTCCAACCCACAACAATTCTACATCCCCTCAGACAAAGATCTGAATTAGAAAGCCAATCCCAATGCCTAAATAACCTGTTAAAAACATTATTAACACGCCCTTTAGCCACATGGGTTTCAATCAACACACACAAACCAACTTGATTATTCCTAATTAACTCAGCAACCTCCTTTCTTTTATAAGGCTGGTTAAAGCCTCTAACATTCCAGAAAGCTAACTTATCCATAGGAAAATACAGAAATACAGACCCAAATGACCCACTGAAGAAGAATCAACACTCCAGCTTCCCTCCATCAGACTCATCTTCCGAAATCCAGTCATCCAACTTCCCATCTTTATCCAGCATAGAAATACCCTGTAACATGAACTTATCTGTATCATCCGGCTCTAAACTATACTCCTGCTCCCTGTTCATAGTACATAAAACCACCTCCTGATGCTTTCTAGAAATCTGATCCTTTTCCTTCTTATCAATCAAACGCTCCAAATCTGACTGCTCAGCCTCTGAAAGATTACTTCCACTAAACATATACTCCTGAACTCTATTATCTAATAATTCACCCATACCCACACTCTTCTCTACTTCCATCCCATCCAAATTTTGCTGGACTCCTTCATCTTGACCAGCCAAAGCAACATCATCCTTAGAACCTTTCTTACCTAACATACTCGGATACACAAATTCCTCAGCATTCAACACATCAAACCTATTCTGAATAATCACAGGAGGACGACCTATACTCTTGTTCTCCTTTAAACCCCCAGCTTTCACATCACTACCAACCACCTTAGAGAAACCCGAGCTCCCCAAACCACCCTTCAGCAAATCAAAACTAATTTTATTAACTCCAGATGGCCCAACAACCTGACTTCTCTCCTTAACACTTCCAAAATTCTCCCTATTCTCCCGGATAACCACACCCCGGTTAGAGTATTGAACTTGCTTAAAAGGACCACCTTTATTTCTTCCCTGAATCCCAGAATTATGACCATCACTGACCTTCTCCTTCCCTCGACGCTGAACCATCGTAAAGCCTTCACCCTGATCTTCACCACTAACCTCTCTCTCTCCACTAATTTTTGCTCTCGACATAGTCTCCTCCCTAATACCAGCCATAATTGGGCAAGCATGAATAGCATGACCAAACTTCAGACACTTGCTATACCAGGATGGGCGCCACGGATATTCAACACTCAGACAGACTTCAACTGGCTCCTTCCCATCATCATAAGGGATAAAAACGAACAGCTTATCCGGGAGCTGCTGTCTCGCATCCACCTCAATCAAAAGCTTAAAAAAACTAAGCCTCCCTGACGCCTCTCTACACATTTTCTCAGTCAAGGAGTCCGCCATCAGAATATTCCCCACTCCATACCTCGTGTACTACTGCCTACGAGAATTATTTAAAAACCTAGTTTCATTGGTTTCAGCCCCGATTCACGTTCGGACGATCCCAAATAAACGCGAATGCAATTTCATAAATCCATAGGGACAAATTATGAAAAGATATCCAAAAAATGGGCCACCTCAATTTTTGCTCCATACCTCGTGTACTACTGCCTACGAGAATTATTTAAAAACCTAGTTTCATTGGTTTCAGCCCCGATTCACGTTCGGGACGATCCCAAATAAACGCGAATGCAATTTCATAAAATCCATAGGGACAAATTATGAAAAGATATCCAAAAAACGGGCCAGCCTCAATTTTTGATCCATACCTCGTGTACTACTGCCTACGAGAATTATTTAAAAACCTAGTTTCATTGGTTTCAGCCCCGATTCACGTTCGGACGACCCCAAATAAACGCGAATGCAATTTCATAAATCCATAGGGACAAATTACGAAAAGATATCCAAAAAATGGGCCACCTCAATTTTTGCTCCATACCTCGTGTACTACTGCCTACGAGAATTATTTAAAAACCTAGTTTCATTGGTTTCAGCCCCGATTCACGTTCGGACGATCCCAAATAAACGCGAATGCAATTTCATAAATTCATAGGGACAAATTATGAAAAGATATCCAAAAAACGGGCCGCCTCAATTTTTGCTCCATACCTCGTGTACTACTGCCTACGAGAATTATTTAAAAACCTAGTCTCATTAGTTTCAACCCCGATTCACGTTCGGACGATACCAAATAAACGCGAATGTAATTTCATAAATCCATAGGGACAAATTATGAAAAGATATCCAAAAAACGGGTCGCCTCAATTTTTGCTCCATACCTCGTGTACTACTGCCTACGAGAATTATTTAAAAACCTAGTTTCATTGGTTTCAGCCCCAATTCACGTTCGGGCGACCCCAAATAAACGCGAATACAATTTCAAAAATCCATAGGGACAAATTATGAAAAGATATCCAAAAAACGGGCCACCTCAATTTTTGCTCCATACCTCGTGTACTACTGCCTACGCGAATTATTTAAAAACCTAGTTTCATTGGTTTCAGCCCCGATTCACGTTCGGACGACCCCAAATAATCGCGAATGCAATTTCATAAATCCATAGGGACAAATTATGAAAAGATATCCAAAAAATGGGCCGCCTCAATTTTTGCTCCATACCTCGTGTACTACTGCCTACGAGAATTATTTAAAAACCTAGTTTCATTGGTTTCAGCCCCGATTCACGTTCGGACGATCCCAAATAAACGCGAATGCAATTTCATAAATCCATAGGAACAAATTATGAAAAGATTTCCAAAAAAGGGGCCGCCTCAATTTTTGCTCCATACCTCGTGTACTACTGCCTACGAGAATTATTTAAAAACCTAGTTTCATTGGTTTCAGCCCCGATTCACGTTCGGACGATCCCAAATAAACGCGAATGCAATTTCATAAATCCATAGGGACAAATTATGAAAAGATATCCAAAAAATGGGCCACCTCAATTTTTGCTCCATACCTCGTGTACTACTGCCTACGAGAATTATTTAAAAACCTAGTTTCATTGGTTTCAGCCCCGATTCACGTTCGGACGATCCCAAATAAACGCGAATGCAATTTCATAAATCCATAGGGACAAATTATGAAAAGATATCCAAAAAACGGGTCGCCTCAATTTTTGCTCCATACCTCGTGTACTACTGCCTACGAGAATTATTTAAAAACCTAGTTTCATTGGTTTCAGCCCCGATTCACGTTCGGGCGACCCCAAATAAACGCGAATGCAATTTCAAAAATCCATAGGGACAAATTATGAAAAGATATCCAAAAAACGGGCCACCTCAATTTTTGCTCCATACCTCGTGTACTACTGCCTACGCGAATTATTTAAAAACCTAGTTTCATTGGTTTCAGCCCCGATTCACGTTCGGACGACCCCAAATAAACGCGAATGCAATTTCATAAATCCATAGGGACAAATTATGAAAAGATATCCAAAAAACGGGTCGCCTCAATTTTTGCTCCATACCTCGTGTACTACTGCCTACGAGAATTATTTAAAAACCTAGTTTCATTGGTTTCAGCCCCGATTCACGTTCGGACGACCCCAAATAAACGCGAATGCAATTTCATAAATCCATAGGGACAAATTATGAAAAGATATCCAAAAAACGGGTCCGCCTCAATTTTTGCTCCATACCTCGTGTACTACTGCCTACGAGAATTATTTAAAAACCTAGTTTCATTGGTTTCAGCCCCGATTCACGTTCGGACGATCCCAAATAAACGCGAATGCAATTTCATAAATTCATAGGGACAAATTATGAAAAGATATCCAAAAAACGGGCCGCCTCAATTTTTGCTCCATACCTCGTGTACTACTGCCTACGAGAATTATTTAAAAACCTAGTCTCATTGGTTTCAGCCCCGATTCACGTTCGGACGACCCCAAATAAACGCGAATGCAATTTCATAAATCCATAGGGACAAATTATGAAAAGATATCCAAAAAACGGGCCGCCTCAATTTTTGCTCCATACCTCGTGTACTACTGCCTACGAGAATTATTTAAAAACCTAGTTTCATTGGTTTCAGCCCCGATTCACGTTCGGACGACCCCAAATAAACGCGAATGCAATTTCAAAAATCCATAGGGACAAATTATGAAAAGATATCCAAAAAACGGGCCACCTCAATTTTTGCTCCATACCTCGTGTACTACTGCCTATGAGAATTATTTAAAAACCTAGTTTCATTGGTTTCAGCCCCGATTCACGTTCGAACGATCCCAAATAAACGCGAATGCAATTTCATAAATCCATAGGGACAAATTATGAAAAGATATCCAAAAAACGGGTCGCCTCAATTTTTGCTCCATATCTCGTGTACTACTGCCTACGAGAATTATTTAAAAACCTAGTTTCATTGGTTTCAGCCCCGATTCACGTTCGGACGACCCCAAATAAACGCGAATGCAATTTCATAAATCCATAGGGACAAATTACGAAAAGATATCCAAAAAATGGGCCACCTCAATTTTTGCTCCATACCTCGTGTACTACTGCCTACGAGAATTATTTAAAAACCTAGTTTCATTGGTTTCAGCCCCGATTCACGTTCGGACGATCCCAAATAAACGCGAATGCAATTTCATAAATTCATAGGGACAAATTATGAAAAGATATCCAAAAAACGGGCCGCCTCAATTTTTGCTCCATACCTCGTGTACTACTGCCTACGAGAATTATTTAAAAACCTAGTTTCATTGGTTTCAGCCCCGATTCACGTTCGGACGATCCCAAATAAACGCGAATGCAATTTCATAAATCCATAGGGACAAATTATGAAAAGATATCCAAAAAACGGGTCGCCTCAATTTTTGCTCCATACCTCGTGTACTACTGCCTACGAGAATTATTTAAAAACCTAGTTTCATTGGTTTCAGCCCCGATTCACGTTCGGGACGACCCCAAATAAACGCGAATGCAATTTCATAAATCCATAGGGACAAATTATGAAAAGATATCCAAAAAACGGGCCACCTCAATTTTTGCTCCATACCTCGTGTACTACTGCCTACGAGAATTATTTAAAAACCTAGTTTCATTGGTTTCAGCCCCGATTCACGTTCGGACGACCCCAAATAACGCGAATGCAATTTCATAAATCCATAGGGACAAATTATGAAAAGATATCCAAAAAATGGGCCGCCTCAATTTTTGCTCCATACCTCGTGTACTACTACTGCCTACGAGAATTATTTAAAAACCTAGTTTCATTGGTTTCAGCCCCGATTCACGTTCGGACGATCCCAAATAAACGCGAATGCAATTTCATAAATCCATAGGGACAAATTATGAAAAGATATCCAAAAAAGGGGCCGCCTCAATTTTTGCTCCATACCTCGTGTACTACTGCCTACGAGAATTATTTAAAAACCTAGTTTCATTGGTTTCAGCCCCGATTCACGTTCGGACGATCCCAAATAAACGCGAATGCAATTTCATAAATCCATAGGGACAAATTATGAAAAGATATCCAAAAAATGGGCCACCTCAATTTTTGCTCCATACCTCGTGTACTACTGCCTACGAGAATTATTTAAAAACCTAGTTTCATTGGTTTCAGCCCCGATTCACGTTCGGACGATCCCAAATAAACGCGAATGCAATTTCATAAATCCATAGGGACAAATTATGAAAAGATATCCAAAAAACGGGTCGCCTCAATTTTTGCTCCATACCTCGTGTACTACTGCCTACGAGAATTATTTAAAAACCTAGTTTCATTGGTTTCAGCCCCGATTCACGTTCGGACGACCCCAAATAAACGCGAATGCAATTTCATAAATCCATAGGGACAAATTATGAAAAGATATCCAAAAAACGGGCCACCTCAATTTTTGCTCCATACCTCGTGTACTACTGCCTACGAGAATTATTTAAAAACCTAGTTTCATTGGTTTCAGCCCCGATTCACGTTCGGACGACCCCAAATAAACGCGAATGCAATTTCATAAATCCATAGGGACAAATTATGAAAAGATATCCAAAAAACGGGCCGCCTCAATTTTTGCTCCATACCTCGTGTACTACTGCCTACGAGAATTATTTAAAAACCTAGTTTCATTGGTTTCAGCCCCGATTCACGTTCGGACGATCCCCAAATAAACGCGAATGCAATTTCATAAATCCATAGGGACAAATTATGAAAAGATATCCAAAAAACGGGCCGCCTCAATTTTTGCTCCATACCTCGTGTACTACTGCCTACGAGAATTATTTAAAAACCTAGTTTCATTGGTTTCAGCCCCGATTCACGTTCGGACGATCCCAAATAAACGCGAATGCAATTTCATAAATCCATAGGGACAAATTATGAAAAGATATCCAAAAAACGGGCCGCCTCAATTTTTGCTCCATACCTCGTGTACTACTGCCTACGAGAATTATTTAAAAACCTAGTTTCATTGGTTTCAGCCCCGATTCACGTTCGGACGACCCCAAATAAACGCGAATGCAATTTCATAAATCCATAGGGACAAATTATGAAAAGATATCCAAAAAATGGGCCGCCTCAATTTTTGCTCCATACCTCGTGTACTACTGCCTACGAGAATTATTTAAAAACCTAGTTTCATTGGTTTCAGCCCCGATTCACGTTCGGACGATCCCAAATAAACGCGAATGCAATTTCATAAATCCATAGGGACAAATTATGAAAAGATATCCAAAAAACGGGCCGCCTCAATTTTTGCTCCATACCTCGTGTACTACTGCCTACGAGAATTATTTAAAAACCTAGTTTCATTGGTTTCAGCCCCGATTCACGTTCGGACGATCCCAAATAAACGCGAATGCAATTTCATAAATCCATAGGGACAAATTATGAAAAGATATCCAAAAAATGGGCCGCCTCAATTTTTGCTCCATACCTCGTGTACTACTGCCTACGAGAATTATTTAAAAACCTAGTTTCATTGGTTTCAGCCCCGATTCACGTTCGGACGATCCCAAATAAACGCGAATGCAATTTCATAAATCCATAGGGACAAATTATGAAAAGATATCCAAAAAACGGGCCGCCTCAATTTTTGCTCCATACCTCGTGTACTACTGCCTACGAGAATTATTTAAAAACCTAGTTTCATTGGTTTCAGCCCCGATTCACGTTCGGACGATCCCAAATAAACGCGAATGCAATTTCATAAATCCATAGGGACAAATTATGAAAAGATATCCAAAAAACTGGGCCCCTCAATTTTTGCTCCATACCTCGTGTACTACTGCCTACGAGAATTATTTAAAAACCTAGTTTCATTGGTTTCAGCCCCGATTCACGTTCGGACGATCCCAAATAAACGCGAATGCAATTTCATAAATCCATAGGGACAAATTATGAAAAGATATCCAAAAAACGGGCCGCCTCAATTTTTGCTCCATACCTCGTGTACTACTGCCTACGAGAATTATTTAAAAACCTAGTTTCATTGGTTTCAGCCCCGATTCACGTTCGGACGATCCCCAAATAAACGCGAATGCAATTTCATAAATCCATAGGGACAAATTATGAAAAGATATCCAAAAAATGGGCCGCCTCAATTTTTGCTCCATACCTCGTGTACTACTGCCTACGAGAATTATTTAAAAACCTAGTTTCATTGGTTTCAGCCCCGATTCACGTTCGGACGATCCCAAATAAACGCGAATGCAATTTCATAAATCCATAGGGACAAATTATGAAAAGATATCCAAAAAACGGGCCGCCTCAATTTTTGCTCCATACCTCGTGTACTACTGCCTACGAGAATTATTTAAAAACCTAGTTTCATTGGTTTCAGCCCCGATTCACGTTCGGACGATCCCAAATAAACGCGAATGCAATTTCATAAATCCATAGGGACAAATTATGAAAAGATATCCAAAAAATGGGCCGCCTCAATTTTTGCTCCATACCTCGTGTACTACTGCCTACGAGAATTATTTAAAAACCTAGTTTCATTGGTTTCAGCCCCGATTCACGTTCGGACGACCCCAAATAAACGCGAATGCAATTTCATAAATCCATAGGGACAAATTATGAAAAGATATCCAAAAAACGGGCCGCCTCAATTTTTGCTCCATACCTCGTGTACTACTGCCTACGAGAATTATTTAAAAACCTAGTTTCATTGGTTTCAGCCCCGATTCACGTTCGGACGACCCCAAATAAACGCGAATGCAATTTCATAAATCCATAGGGACAAATTATGAAAAGATATCCAAAAAACGGGCCGCCTCAATTTTTGCTCCATACCTCGTGTACTACTGCCTACGAGAATTATTTAAAAACCTAGTTTCATTGGTTTCAGCCCCGATTCACGTTCGGACGACCCCAAATAAACGCGAATGCAATTTCATAAATCCATAGGGACAAATTATGAAAAGATATCCAAAAAACGGGCCGCCTCAATTTTTGCTCCATACCTCGTGTACTACTGCCTACGAGAATTATTTAAAAACCTAGTTTCATTGGTTTCAGCCCCGATTCACGTTCGGACGACCCCAAATAAACGCGAATGCAATTTCATAAATCCATAGGGACAAATTATGAAAAGATATCCAAAAAACGGGCCGCCTCAATTTTTGCTCCATACCTCGTGTACTACTGCCTACGAGAATTATTTAAAAACCTAGTTTCATTGGTTTCAGCCCCGATTCACGTTCGGACGACCCCAAATAAACGCGAATGCAATTTCATAAATCCATAGGGACAAATTATGAAAAGATATCCAAAAAACGGGCCGCCTCAATTTTTGCTCCATACCTCGTGTACTACTGCCTACGAGAATTATTTAAAAACCTAGTTTCATTGGTTTCAGCCCCGATTCACGTTCGGACGATCCCAAATAAACGCGAATGCAATTTCATAAATCCATAGGGACAAATTATGAAAAGATATCCAAAAAACGGGCCGCCTCAATTTTTGCTCCATACCTCGTGTACTACTGCCTACGAGAATTATTTAAAAACCTAGTTTCATTGGTTTCAGCCCCGATTCACGTTCGGACGATCCCAAATAAACGCGAATGCAATTTCATAAATCCATAGGGACAAATTATGAAAAGATATCCAAAAAACGGGCCGCCTCAATTTTTGCTCCATACCTCGTGTACTACTGCCTACGAGAATTATTTAAAAACCTAGTTTCATTGGTTTCAGCCCCGATTCACGTTCGGACGATCCCAAATAAACGCGAATGCAATTTCATAAATCCATAGGGACAAATTATGAAAAGATATCCAAAAAACGGGCCGCCTCAATTTTTGCTCCATACCTCGTGTACTACTGCCTACGAGAATTATTTAAAAACCTAGTTTCATTGGTTTCAGCCCCGATTCACGTTCGGACGACCCCAAATAAACGCGAATGCAATTTCATAAATCCATAGGGACAAATTATGAAAAGATATCCAAAAAATGGGCCGCCTCAATTTTTGCTCCATACCTCGTGTACTACTGCCTACGAGAATTATTTAAAAACCTAGTTTCATTGGTTTCAGCCCCGATTCACGTTCGGACGATCCCCAAATAAACGCGAATGCAATTTCATAAATCCATAGGGACAAATTATGAAAAGATATCCAAAAAACGGGCCGCCTCAATTTTTGCTCCATACCTCGTGTACTACTGCCTACGAGAATTATTTAAAAACCTAGTTTCATTGGTTTCAGCCCCGATTCACGTTCGGACGACCCCAAATAAACGCGAATGCAATTTCATAAATCCATAGGGACAAATTATGAAAAGATATCCAAAAAATGGGCCGCCTCAATTTTTGCTCCATACCTCGTGTACTACTGCCTACGAGAATTATTTAAAAACCTAGTTTCATTGGTTTCAGCCCCGATTCACGTTCGGACGACCCCAAATAAACGCGAATGCAATTTCATAAATCCATAGGGACAAATTATGAAAAGATATCCAAAAAATGGGCCACCTCAATTTTTGCTCCATACCTCGTGTACTACTGCCTACGAGAATTATTTAAAAACCTAGTTTCATTGGTTTCAGCCCCGATTCACGTTCGGACGACCCCAAATAAACGCGAATGCAATTTCATAAATCCATAGGGACAAATTATGAAAAGATATCCAAAAAATGGGCCACCTCAATTTTTGCTCCATACCTCGTGTACTACTGCCTACGAGAATTATTTAAAAACCTAGTTTCATTGGTTTCAGCCCCGATTCACGTTCGGACGATCCCAAATAAACGCGAATGCAATTTCATAAATCCATAGGGACAAATTATGAAAAGATATCCAAAAAATGGGCCGCCTCAATTTTTGCTCCATACCTCGTGTACTACTGCCTACGAGAATTATTTAAAAACCTAGTTTCATTGGTTTCAGCCCCGATTCACGTTCGGACGACCCCAAATAAACGCGAATGCAATTTCATAAATCCATAGGGACAAATTATGAAAAGATATCCAAAAAACGGGCCGCCTCAATTTTTGCTCCATACCTCGTGTACTACTGCCTACGAGAATTATTTAAAAACCTAGTTTCATTGGTTTCAGCCCCGATTCACGTTCGGACGACCCCAAATAAACGCGAATGCAATTTCATAAATCCATAGGGACAAATTATGAAAAGATATCCAAAAAACGGGCCGCCTCAATTTTTGCTCCATACCTCGTGTACTACTGCCTACGAGAATTATTTAAAAACCTAGTTTCATTGGTTTCAGCCCCGATTCACGTTCGGACGACCCCAAATAAACGCGAATGCAATTTCATAAATCCATAGGGACAAATTATGAAAAGATATCCAAAAAACTGGGCCAGCCTCAATTTTTGCTCCATACCTCGTGTACTACTGCCTACGAGAATTATTTAAAAACCTAGTTTCATTGGTTTCAGCCCCGATTCACGTTCGGACGACCCCAAATAAACGCGAATGCAATTTCATAAATCCATAGGGACAAATTATGAAAAGATATCCAAAAAACGGGCCGCCTCAATTTTTGCTCCATACCTCGTGTACTACTGCCTACGAGAATTATTTAAAAACCTAGTTTCATTGGTTTCAGCCCCGATTCACGTTCGGACGATCCCCAAATAAACGCGAATGCAATTTCATAAATCCATAGGGACAAATTATGAAAAGATATCCAAAAAACGGGCCAGCCTCAATTTTTGCTCCATACCTCGTGTACTACTGCCTACGAGAATTATTTAAAAACCTAGTTTCATTGGTTTCAGCCCCGATTCACGTTCGGACGATCCCAAATAAACGCGAATGCAATTTCATAAATCCATAGGGACAAATTATGAAAAGATATCCAAAAAACGGGCCGCCTCAATTTTTGCTCCATACCTCGTGTACTACTGCCTACGAGAATTATTTAAAAACCTAGTTTCATTGGTTTCAGCCCCGATTCACGTTCGGACGACCCCAAATAAACGCGAATGCAATTTCATAAATCCATAGGGACAAATTATGAAAAGATATCCAAAAAACGGGCCGCCTCAATTTTTGCTCCATACCTCGTGTACTACTGCCTACGAGAATTATTTAAAAACCTAGTTTCACTGGTTTCAGCCCCGATTCACGTTCGGACGACCCCAAATAAACGCGAATCCAATTTCATAAATCCATAGGGACAAATTATGAAAAATATCCAAAAAACGGGCCGCCTCAATTTTTGCTCCATACCTCGTGTACTATTGCATACGAGAATTATTTAAAAACCTAGTTTCACTGGTTTCAGCCCCGATTCACGTTCGGACGATCCCAAATAAACGCGAATGCAATTTCATAAATCCATAGGACAAATTATGAAAAGATATCCAAAAACGGGCCACCTCAATTTTTGCTCCATACCTCGTGTACTATTGCATACGAGAATTATTTAAAAACCTAGTTTCACTGGTTTCAGCCCCGATTCACGTTCGGACGACCCCAAATAAACGCGAAAGCAATTTCATAAATCTATAGGGACAAATTATGAAAAGATATCCAAAAGACGGGCCGCCTCAATTTTTGCTCCATACCTCGTGTACTACTGCCTACGAGAATTATTTAAAAACCTAGTTTCGTTGGTTTCGTCCCCGATTCACGTTCGGACGACCCCAAATAAACGCGAATGAAATTTCATAAATCCATAGGGACAAATTATGAAAAGATATCCAAAAAATGGGCCGCCTCAATTTTTGCTCCATACCTCGTGTACTACTGCCTACGAGAATTATTTAAAAACCTAGTTTCACTGGTTTCAGCCCCGATTCACGTTCGGACGACCCCAAATAAATGCGAATGCAATTTCATAAATCCATAGGGACAAATTATGAAAAGATATCCAAAAAATGGGCCGCCTCAATTTTTGCTCCATACCTCGTGTACTACTGCCTACGAGAATTATTTAAAAACCTAGTTTCAGTGGTTTCAGCCCCGATTCACGTTCAGACGACCCCAAATAAACGCGCATGCAATTTCATAAATCCATAGGGACAAATTATGAAAAGATATCCAAAAAATGGGCCGCCTCAATTTTTGCTCCATACCTTGTGTACTATTGCATACGAGAATTATTTAAAAACCTAGTTTCACTGGTTTCAGCCCCGATTCACGTTCGGACGACCCCAAATAAACGCGAATGCAATTTCATAAATCCATAGGAACCAAATTATTAAAACGATATCCAACCCACAACTGGGTGCCGCCTAATGTTTGCTCCATACCTCGTGTACTACTGCCTACGAGGAATTATTTAAAAAACCCTAGTTCATTGGTTTCAGCCCCGATTCACTGTTCGGACGATCCCCAAATAAACGCGAATGCAATTTCATAAATCCATAGGGACAAATTATGAAAAGATATCCAAAAACGGGCCACCTCAATTTTTGCTCCATACCTCGTGTACTACTGCCTACGCGAATTATTTAAAACCTAGTTTCATTGGTTTCAGCCCCGCTTCACGTTTCGGACGACCCCAAATAAACGCGAATGCAATTTCATAAATCCATAGGGACAAATTATGAAAAGATATCCAAAAAATGGGTCGCCCTCAATTTTTGCTCCATACCTCGTGTATACTGCCTACGAGAATTATTTAAAAACCTAGTTTCTTGGTTTTCAGCCCCGATTCACGTTCGGACGACCCCAAATAAACGCGAATGCAATTTCAAAAATCCATAGGGACAAAATTATGAAAGATATCCAAAAAAACGGGCACCTCAATTTTTGCTCCATACCTCGTGTACTACTGCCTATGAGAATTATTTAAAAACCTAGTTTCATGGTTTCAGCCCCGATTCACGTTCGAACGATCCCAATAACGCGAATGCAATTTCATAAATCCAATAGGGACAAATTATGAAAAGATATCCAAAAAATGGGTCGCCTCAATTTTTGCTCCATACCTCTGTGTACTACTGCCTACGAGAATTATTTAAAAACCTAGTTTCCTTGGTTTCAGCCCGATCACGTTCGGACACCCAAATAAACGCGAATGCAAT